>NW_010521190.1:0-55922 GCF_000687285.1 Phaethon lepturus
TATATTATATAATTATGAATTTTATTGTAAGAGGCTGTATTCTTATCAAATCAGTCAACTAATCAGACCCAGTCCATTCCTGTTTGTCCCTTCTCTCATTGTTGCCATGGTTTTACCAGGGAAGTTTTAAAACATGTTACAATCTAAATAAAAAACACAGACATATTTTAGTGAAATGTTTATAATTTTTAAAAGAAAGATCTGTATTCAAGTTCTTGTGCATATTTTTCACAACAAAATTCTAAATAAACTCCAGTATAGTATCAGGCAGTCCTCACACAAGAATGGTTTTATTCCATGAGTTATAAAAAACTTTGTTTACCACCTTTATTAGAGAAAATATGGAATCTATTACGTAGCTGACATTTTAGAGATCATCATGTGTATTAAGCTGTTATGATTTTGCTTTTATTTACATAGAAAGTATCTGATTACTTTCGAACAAAAAAAGCACGTAGTGCCACCTAGGGGTATTCATAAACTTATGAATTTGTATTTTTGACACCTCAAATATTATGATTTAGGCTCATTTTTCATAACTGCATTCCTAGGAAAAAAAATATGTATTAAAGGAGGTTTAAGCAATTTAGTTTTGCCAGTAGGGCATATGCTAATTCCAGAATCACCATGAAATTAGAATTTTTTTCTGTTTCGCCAATAACTCTAAAATAACTGGGTCTCACAGAGAATTACAAAATAAATAATCTATATATCAGAAGGAGCTAAATAATCAGACAGAAACACCCTTCTTCTGCCTCAAAAATCCCACCTTACCAGAACAGTGGAAGACTCAGAATCATATTAATTGGCTGTATCAGATGTGTGAAACTCCATTTCACACGTTTGACTTTGCATTTAATTTCCTCCAGTCCAACAAAAGATGGGCTAGGTGGGAGGATTCCTCGCATCAGTGTGAAGCCAAAGGCGGAGTCAGCGACACCATCTACCTACCCACTTCTGTTATTATTTATTGGGTTGTTTTGTTTTCTTTTGTTTTGTTTTCCCCTTTGCTCATTAGTTTTTGTCAATGAGGGATATACTGGCATTATTCTGGAAAGACTGTGGATAGAAAAGTGGATTAATCTACTATAGACTACTTTCAGACACAGTTAATTGATCAAAAGTGCACTGCTACCAAAAGAGACTTCAATATACCATATTGATTACAGATAAGACTGGTTTTATTTTTCAGGCAGATTTTGTATAGAAAATACTACAGCAAATATAATACAGGCAGAGGACAAGTCCTTGCTATTGTTTTACACGGCAAACTCCGACTGACCAAACTGACCATACTCATGAAAATATTTTAATCAGTCTGCCTTAGCAATGGAAATGCCTCACCACCTCCTGCGAATATGGTATGGACCCACCTCACAACAGTTCCCCAGCACTTCACCAAGCCAGAACTTTATACATTAATTTGTTCATTAAAAAAATACGCATTTGCAGGTGATGCGGCATGAGCTTTTTCTGCCTAACCCAGCAAAGCACTTAGCAAGTACCTTATTTTAAGCACGTGAGCAGTTGCCTTGATTCAGTGTGAAATAAATGCAGCAACCAAAGAGGGGTCTGTCCATCATTTTAAGTTTGTATAGGAAGGCTGGCATCACTGGACAGTGTGCAGTTACTGGTCTCTCTGGACCCTGCCTCTTTTGTCAGACACCAAACAGGGCAGTGCCACTCTCAGTCCAAGCTGCCACTGCCTCTGTGAAACACCCTGCTATCACTTTCACAAATACCACAGGAGCAGGAAAGGCTAGTTTTAATATTCTGAATTAATTTATCATTGACTTTCAGTCTACCGGATCTTTCAGTCATAATGGGTCATAGTGTCGTAGTAATCCTAAAAAAAAACCTAAGTGCAGAAGTGGCAGAGTCTATTCAGCACAAACTACAAGGAAACTAGACAAGTCATTTAACCAACGATCTATGTTCCACATAGCAGGGTTTTTTTCACAGCGTCCTCTTCTCTGTCAAGCACACACACTCATCTCCACACCCAAGTAATTCAAAGATATTACCAAACATCTGTGAGGTTTGCATAATCTATGAAATCTTATGTATTATTTAGAAATGACTGTTCAGAAACACTGTATTATAATGATTTTTCCAACTTTGTTCAATATTTCCCTTAGAAATCTGCAGGAACTAGAAACATAAGCACAACAGAGAGGATTTAATCTTACTTTAAAGTAGTAATGTCAATGCGAATGTGGACTGTAAAATCTTCATTTTCTATTATTAAGCATTCAGATAATACAACATTAATGCAAAAAAGTCTATTAATCATGATAGTGCTAAGAAAAAAAAAAAAAGGCTAGTAAACTCGTAGTCCTTGGCAATATTGGATTTTTCACAGACTATATGGGAGATCAATCCTGAAAAATGCTGGGTGGGTTCCCTGGTCCCAGTCCAGGAAAGCACTTAGCAAGTACCTTATTTTAAGTGTATTAGCAGCTGTCTTGACTCAACAGGAAAAAACCCCAAACCAACCAAACAGGGGTCTGTCCATCATTTTAACTTTGTATACTTAAGTTGGCATCATTTGAAAGTTATCTTGTCACCTGGCAATACATAGATTCATTCTAGTTTTAGCTCACTCTGTTATATTCTAGTGGAGGACTCTTTACATCATGTATCAGACTGGAGAGCATCTTCAGTTACATTATTTCTATTCTTTGAAGTTCGTACTTCTACACCTAGATCCTGCAAATCCTATTACACCCTTATGTGAGGGTCCTCACATACAATTCACCAAACTGACAGCATTTCCATAGCTGCATTTCATTCCAATCTAACTGGATTTTCTAGTGGAATGGTTTAATCATCTGTTTGGAAATAACCCCTCCCTGCTGTGTTCAGTTAGGCTAATTTTCCCCTGCATGGAAAGACAACAGTTATGGACAATTAAAATTACTCTAAGTGATAAAGGGTAAACTACATTTGAAATTATGTTCAGTAACTAGGAGTTTGTTGAGCTGACCTCTCTGAGTTACAGAAAGGCCTAAAAATACAAAACAAATCAGTACCTCTCCTTGATACGCTACTTATTGACTTTCTTGTTCTTACAAAAAAAAAGTGTTTAGAGGTTGTTGGTTTTTTTCCCATATTAATTACTGCCTTCTTTTATCCAAAGTGAAATTTTTGAGTCAGGGACAATCCAGGCCAGTCTATCTCCACCACATTCCCAACCAGTTGTATTTTTCAGTCTGCCCAGAAAAAGTTACACAACGGTCCCAGTTAAATCCCATGTTCTGTGGTAGATCTGCCTAGTACACTGTGGGCTCCTTCTTCTCTGTACAGGAAATGTAGCACACCGAGTAACGGTTTCCAAAGGGGTGCTTTTAGCTTTCTCCCTTTCCATTTCGATTATTATTTGAGACATTTATATGCATTTATGTGCTTAATTCTTCAACACCTGTACTCTGAGACCACATGGCACTGAAAACACCAGAAATTCAAACTGGAATTTCTACTGCTGAAAAAAAAAACCAAAACAAAAACCCCCACCCTTATTATAAGCTTTGTGGGCTTTCTTATATATGACCTCTTACCTCTCTCGAGGGGATCCACACTCAGACCAAACTGAGAACCAAGAGAAGGCAATGCAAAAGTTGGCATGTGAATCTTGCAAATCAGCATGGACTAAACAACAAATGCCTGTAAATAACAACTGTGGAGAGCCTCGTAAAAACATCAGTACAGTAAGACAGGGTGGGGTAAAACATGTAAGGAGTCAAGATAAGCCCCTCCGAAGAAGATTTTGAGGGACCGGTGGTAGTGTGCAGGGGCATTTAGCAACATCGCTACACTTTCTGATTGGGAATGGGAGTATCAGAGGACAGAACTGAACAGAGGTTTTCTTAATTCTTCCTGCAAAGCACATGAAGAGTTAGTGAGTGAGTTGTCCTGCCCGAGCGCCAGCCAACATCCCAGATCTAGATTCGCTGCTCTGGAGGTACCTACTAATCTGCTGAGACATAAGGGCTGAGCAAGCAAAGATACTTATGTTTGATATGTGACTAAAGGCCTATTTTGCTATTTTGTGAAGCCAGCCTTAACAATTTTAGAATTATCTGTCCAAAATAACAGCTCTAGCACCAAGTTTCAGACAAATATTGCTTTTCTACATCTCACACAGAGATCCAGGCTGTCCCTGGCCAGCCACAACGCAGAGTAAGGACTTTGTACACTCTTGGCAAGCTCCTTTCACACATCCCAAGGCGCCAGGAGCCAGATCCCCTCTTCCCACCACCAGTTCACACAGCCCCAGAGGGAGAGGAGACAGGACTGCACACCAGCACTGCTCTGGTCAGGCACATCCAAAATACCTGTGTCCTGGCTTTGGCTGGGATATAGTTAATTTTCTTCCTAGTAGCTGGTATAGTGCTGCATTTTGGATTTAGTATGAGAATATTGTTGATAACACAGTGATGTTTTAGTTGTTGCTAAGTAGTGTTTATACTCGGTCAAGGACTTTCCAGCTCCCCACGCTCTGCCGGCGGGGAGGTGCACAACAAGCAGGAAGGGGCACAGCCAGGACAGCTGACCCAAACTGGCCACAGGGATATTCCATACTGTGTAACGCCATGCTCAGTGTGTAAACTGGGGTGAGTTGGCTCACGGGTGGTCACCATAGCTCAGGAGCTCGCTGGTCATCGGTCAGCGGGTAGTGAGCAACTGTATTGTGCATCACTTACTTTGTAGATGTTATTGTTATTGCTATTGTTAATTTCTCTTCCCCTGCTGTCCTAGTAAACTGTCTTTATCTCAACCCACAAATTTTACCCTTTTTTTTCCAATTCTCCTCCCCATCCCAATGGCAGGGGAGGAGGAATAAGCGAGTGGCTGTGGAGTGCTTAGTTGCCAACTGGGGTTAAACTACAACAACGCAGTGAACTGCAATTCTCAGTTTCATTTTCAAACCCAGGGGAAATGCTTTGGCATCAGTTATACTTCAAACAAAGTATCTAACACAGCTTTGACGCTGGAATTTGGACTTGTAGGTCACCTGGGCGTTTTAATGGAACGGTCTCGTACACACTTAGGTGAACACACAGAGATGAACCTATGAAGACTCTGGCAGGATTTCAGATGAAAATACAAAACAGTTAAATTCACACATTGATACCTGATATTAGATGGTCGAGGATGGTACTGAATGCCTGTCCTATCCGGGTCTAAGAAAATTAACAATGTACAAATCTTAGCATAAGTGGGAAAGGAAAAATAATCGACTTCTTTTGGTTCTTAGCTCATTACTGCTACAGTTAAATTAGTCTGTCAAAGCTTATGAAATGTTCCTCACAGATTCATACTGCCTGTGTCCAAAAACTATTCAAAAATCTAACCCATACATTTCTCTCTTAGGCCTTGCCTGGATGACTGCAATGCTTTCTCAGCAGGTCTACCAGTAAAGCCGATTAGTAGACTCCAAGCAATTCAAAATCCATCTGCAAGACACAGAGCTAAAAAGAAAAGGATATTTCTTAACTGTAACCCCAGCATAAATCTTACAAACAGACTTTGAGTTTGCACTTGGAAACATATGATTTTGCACAGAACACAGTAAGATTCTAAATTACCTTACTAAGTTGCTTATCACATACTTCATTCACTCCTCACTTTCCCTTTGGTAATAAGGAAAACAAGATATCAGCAGTCTATTTCACTGAAACAGGATGCTATTATAACGTGTATTATCATAGAACCCCACTGCAATACATTAATCAGAATAAGCTCCTAATCCAGAAGGTTTACCCTTTGTAGGACAAATAGTATCTTTAGAGCAGATACTAGAGACAAATATAGGACTCTTCTTATCATGCAAGGAAATACGCAACAGCAAGAGAATCTTCCAAATAATCCCAGACAAGTCATGCAGGAAGCATTGCCATTCACTGCTGTCCTGCAGGAAAACAAACCAAGAGCAGGAGAGAAGAAGAGCGGATTGGGGGAGGCAGCAACATGAAATGTCAGGTAACTTGTGCTTACAATGTATGCTCCAGCTATAGGGTGCAGCTATACCAACACACACCCTGAAACACAGCAGAGTTTACAACGGAGGGTATGTGTGCATGCCTGTGTCTTCCCACATGATGTATGACGACTGCGAGACACCAAAAAATGTTTCTGAGGCAGGGATATGCACAAAATGACCTTTGGACCTTTTTCTTACCTTTCATAACTGTGATGCTATAAAATGCCCTAGTGGCTAATGGATTTTAAGCAAATTCACATGCATCTGACACAGCAGAACAAACTGATTTGAGATGGGGTTGCGATAAGACATTCCTATACACCTGCTGGTAGTTTTTAGACTCTCTTACATCTTCTACATCAGAAGTTGTATTTACAGGGTAAAGTCCATTTTAGGATAAGAGATATGCATTCCAATCTACAAGACTGACTGTCAGGAAAATGGAATTTAGATTTTTTTAAAATTTTGCCAATGCTTATAAGGCATTCAAGATCACATACACCATTACTCTCTCACTTGAACAATCACTGTCTCTTATTTCATGTTCTGTCTCCCTCTGAATCCCCTCCAAAGGTTGAAAATGACACTTTTTATGATGTCTCATTATTCTGAGCTCACAATCATATCATGTTAAGGTACCAGAATGGTTACAATGCTATCACCTTTCTGTGCATGAGAGATAATTTTGCACTAAAATTTGACTGTAATTTGTTCATACTTGACGTTAAGGTATTAACTAATGGAGTCCAGTTTCTCAGGAAAAACCATGTGAATAATGTTGCAACCATTCATTTTAAGTATGACGTACTAAAATCCAGTTTTTAAATATCTTTACATTATTATTAATTGAGTATTCCAAGGGGATTTTTTCCCTGTGGCTATTTGGCATTTTTGAGTCCAGTTACGCAACCTCCTGCTTCCTCCTTTCAGTCATCAGAGAAGAGGATAAGAAGATTTCTCTTGACACCCCATTCATTACCATCCTTGGGAATGCTGCAGAAGAGACCATGAAAACGAGGATACATACAGGCACATTTCATTTGGATTTGTGTATTTGTGGAAGACTTAACTGTGAGGGTAAAGCAAGAGAAAAGCAGCAGCATCCTCACAGTTTAGTGACCACCAGGGTAAGGGAAGATGGTAGAGAAATCCATTTCACTCTTGCAATTTCCCAGTGTCTTCCCAAGAGACCAACAGAGAAAGCAGGTAAAGATTCTCCTACTGCTGTTGGGAATTCCAAATAATTTTTTTAGAAAGCAGTGTCAGTTTTATGAAAGAATAAATCTTTCACTATTGCTAACCAGCTACTCATTTCTTTTAGTTACATGTCTAATTTTCATAAGTGGCTTGAGAGACATGCGTGCAAGTGTGTGCGTGGGAGTCCAAGTGCCCACAACTGGAGTGGGAGCGGCGGTGTGTCCGTGGTGCCAGCAACAGGAGAGCCAGTGTGTGCACACAGCACACGGCTGGGTGTGTCAGTGTGTAACAGCTAGCAAACACCAAGATGGAACAGCCGGTGAGCAGGATAAGAGCCTGGGGAGCCAAGTATCAATAAGAGCCTGGGCAGCCAAGTATCAATAGGGCCACAAGCCTGGTCTGGAGACTGGAGAGACTGGAGGGTCTGTGAGTTGGCTCCTGGAGGTGCCAGGGGTCCAGACCAGCTGGTGGAGAGACTATGGGGTCTGGGTTTTGGCTAGTCCGTGTGTCTGGACCAGCTGCTGGGCAAACGTGTGTGCATGTATCTGTGTAACCGGGAGATGGAGATCCCGGGTCAGCTACTGCATAGACTGCGTTTCTGAGCCGGGTTGTTACAGGGAGCCACTGTGCACGCACGCGTGCGCGCAGGCCACGTGCCCGTCTGCGCGTGCCTCTGGGTGTGTGCAGGGCTGCGGGCCCCAGGGTTCGTATGGCCAGGTGTCAGCGAGCGGGGAGACCGAGGACCCAGGGGCAGCTGCGAGGCACACCGACGGTCTGGGCCCAGCTGCTGGTGGGACCCACATCCTATACGTCCGTATTTATACACAAGTATGTTTTGCGAGAGATGGGAATGGGCTGCTTGTGTTTGTGTCCGTACTATGTTTTCTGCCCGAGTGTGGCTGGCTATATGTATATGCGTATGTGTATGTGATGTGTATGTGTATTTATATGTATTGTGTGCATGTGTAACCTACAGAGAACACATGTTCAGGCTTGCTACTGTCTGGACCTGGGTACATGGAGCTACAACAGCATTTACTTTTTTGGGCTACCAGATACAGCAACTTCTAACAAACATCACTGACACATATACAGATTCTCAAAAGAGTATTATGCACTACTCCAATTGAATTAATGAGCTTAATATGTCTGCTGCTGTAGCTGTGCTACAATATATAATGATACAAGAAATACAAGGCTTGCAGACTTGGCTGATACAGCTGGGAAGGTGCACAAGCTTGTGGACGTGCAGTTCTGCCATTATGCATTTTTGTGATTCTTAAATGAACAATATTATCCATGCAGAGAATCTGTTTCTCCAGGTAATACACACCATAAATGTGTAAAGCTGCGGATGTGACATAGAAACTAATTGCACTTGGAGGCCAGTGTTACAGCTGAAGACAACAGCAGCAACAGAGAGGCTTAAGGGAGGCTAAGCACAGAGAACAGATTTTCTGTGGGAAAGCCAAAGGAATCAACTGTCTGTGTGGTCTGGAAGGATTTTATGGAATAAAAATAAGTTCTCATTAACAATCTCTAAATCTAAATATGGTTACATGTCCTAAGATTAATCTACACTGCCAAGGTCTCTCAACTGTGCAGATACGTCCCTCTCTCTCAGTTAACCCCACAATAAAGGATTTGGGATGCCAGTATTTTAACTTGCTTTTATGTGTCTAACATCCCAAGGTGTATTGCAGCAGATAAGTGAGATTACATTACAGGTGCAAAAGTGCCGATGTCTTTATTCCGGTTCCATTTATTGTTGTGCCGGTAGATCTCCCGCTTGACCTTGGTGAACAAAAGATAATTCCATACAGATAAGTAAAATCACCAACTCAAGGATCTTATTATGGAAGCGGTGCGGCTGACAGTTCTTGAATCAACTGCATTTCTAAGCTCCACCGGCCTCCCCAAGGGCACTTGCTTCATTTCGCGGGCTGCCCGCTGTCACCTCCCGAGGGGCAGCGGCCCCAGGCCGCTCCCTCCGGAGCGGGGCTTAGGCACCCGCATCCCGCCCGCCACCCGCTGAGATCTCCTTAGCGGATCGGTACGGAGATCAGCGCTTCTCGTCACAGAAATGACAAGGTCACTTACTGCTGTGGACGAGCAAAGGAGCATTTGCTCAGAACAAGAAGATTTGGGGAGGAGGAGGGGGTAATCTCTCTCAAAACAGGAAAGAGTTTTACAGCTACTCGGTTTACCGGGTAATAACCCATCATCTTCCAGAAACAACCCTCAGGTATTGGGAACACCAGAGTTTTCAGAGCTGTTGAGGTCTTTGAATACAGTCCAGGTAGGCTGTGTGAAATGGACTGCCTAATTGTTTCATTATTCATAATTTACATTAATTATCCCTCTTGGCTTTACTTTCTCTGGAAAGTATTCCCTATTTTACCCATTAAAACAAGTAACCCACTAAAAATACCTAAAATAGTGTCTGAATATTCCCAAGCTCCAAAGTATATTGAAGGACAACAAACCATGTCTTTACTTCTTCTAAACTAGAGAATTTCCATTTACTTCACTGAAGTTCATAACTTTATACCAGTCAAAGAAGGGATGCAATGGTTAAAATGTATTTACATTACTGAACATGACACAACCGCTGACAAAAGTAAAACATTTGTCACCTTAAACTAAGGTGAATGTCATTGTTGTCTGCTAGACCTTACTTCAAAGGGCTGCTTAAATTGAGAGGTTTTGCTTCAAATCTGAGTGCACTTCAGACACTTCAATTAAATGATCCAACATCACTGTTACAAGTAAGCCCATACTAACCTGACCTACAGGTAGGCTCAGCTTTAAATAGATAGAACTGATTCTGCCCAGAGAATGTTTCCGATTCAGTCTCAAAATTTGCCTCCTGATATAAAGGGGTGAAAAAATTACTTCTGCCTTTGAAAGGAACATTCTCCATCCTTGCCCAAAACTTCATCCAGTGTAATATTTTTTCTCAAAAGATCAGCTTGTACAATTGGGTGATAATATAATAATCAAATTTCACTTTAGCTTGCTTTCTTAAGGGCAAAAAAAAGGAGTATTTTTTTCTGTGAATCTCTCACTGCCCCTTTGCCATCACACTTTTAAATGAAATCCGACAGAAGGGAACAAAAGGGCAGGGTTTAGTATATCCCTTTCCTACAACGTTCAGGAAAACAGCTAGCTGGAAAAAGAAGGGAGTTCATTTTTCATTTCCCATCTCTCCTCCTCATCCAAAAGGAAGGCCACAAAGTCGTCTCAAATATTATTAGATACTAGCAAATCCATAAAGGAGAAGTCTTCACCCCAAAAGAGGTTCCAATATTACACCTTATCAAATGTAGGAGGATCCACATGGAACAAAGCCACAGGAAAACACGTTAATAAATACCACCATTTCACAAACTACAGCCTGAAAAATGCAAGTCACTCACTCTCATGATTGCCCTGAAAAGCTCAGAAATGTAGAAACTGGGGGCTCATAAATGTGACATAAACCCCAAAAGGTTTCTTTTTGTATTCTTATGATTGTGACATGAAAAACAATTTTTTCTAATGCTTCAGCTTGTATTCAATTTCTTGAATCGGTTATATGCAGTTTCACACAGTTGTGTAACTGCGAGTAAAATCTGTCCTGAAGGCTCTGAATGCTTTCCTCAGGAGGATGCTAACGGCATGGCTGAAATGAGTTCCTCAGAATGCTGTGAGCTTTACAAAAGCTTCTAACCATATTATCTGGCAGAGCTTTTATTGTGATAACAGATCATAATTCTTTTCTGTTTTGCAGCATATTGAGTGAAAAAACACTATACATTCTGTAAAAATCGGTGGAAATTTGAAATATTTTAAGAAAAATTGCTTTCATGATATTGTAGGAAGTAGAAGAGTCAGCGAGTGAATGTTTGTCCATAAATGCATTTCAGCGTCTATTTTTCTGTTGGAAACGAGAAGGAAAAAGTAGATCTGTACAGAGGGATTTTCTGCGATCAGTGTTTTTGTATCTGTATCTTCCATCTGAACCTTATTTTGTTACAAATGTAATTACCAGACAGTGATGCACCGGAATAGCCATTTGATTTCCTTTGTCTTCTCAACACAAAGCAGAGGACATAGAGGAGAGGAAATTTTACCCCAGCGGAAACTTGCTTTTAGTGACATTAAAAAAATCTTTTGTAGTCACAGGGTACTAACTACACAGAAATATTCCTGGGTGTGCTGGCACGTATCTTTTCTTTACAATTGTTTCTTCATTACCCTCCTTACCCTTTCATGCAGCAAGGACCCAGATATCAAAAGGAGGAAGATGGCGTATGATCTTAAAGCCAGGCTTTTCAAAATTGGGTGCCATATTTAGGCACCTATATATAAATGGCCTGGTTTTCAAAAGAACTGAGCCCTCATCAGTTCCCATTGATTTCAATAGGACCTAGAATTGATCCCACCTCTGCAAATCAGGCCGTTTCTATTTAGGCGTGAGCATGTGAAGATACCAGCACCACTTAAAGCATCTGTGCGTAAAAGCAATAGCCAGAAGTTCTATCACAGAATTTTTAGATTGCAATCTGTAAATAAACTCACAGCAGCACAAGATTTCAAACAGAGACACCTGAGCGGTGACACTTCCCACCGCCCAAAGGCAGCCAGTGAGAATTTTGCTGCCAAGAGCAACTTCTCTTCAGCGCTCTTCAAAATACAGAGCTCTTCTATTTGTAAATAAAGTGGATCTGAATAATCTCACATATTCATTTTCCTTCCTAACTAAAATAACCCAGTTCTCAGTTTCCATTTCACTAGCTGCCTGCTGTGACACTGAAAATTATGTTAGTTACGTAACAACATACTCTTTGTAGCTGCAGAATAAGAGAATAGTGACAGGGGCTGGGACAGCAAAGTCCCCGTGATGTTTCAGCTCTAGCTGTTCAATGACAGCAGGTTGCAAATGCACTTTGCTGAGCTGGAAGGAATTTGCTCCTTTATTCGGCAGAACTAGAGAGTTCAAGGAAAAAAAGGTATAAATTGCATGAACAAGAGGCATGAAATTCATTTTTAAACATCATAATTGTGGGGAATTAAGAGACCACACACAAATAAATTTTATGTGCAATTTCAGAGACAGAAAAACAGTAAGAGCATCATGTAATTCCACAGAAAATGTCAGATTTTCTTTAGAAACCATAAAAATTACATACTGTGGTGCACATCGTCCTCTTTAAAGTTTGTTTCTTTAAAGGGTACTCTTTTAATGACCTTAATAAACGCACAGGGACAAAGATCTCCACAGTAGAATTGGCTCAAGCCAGTGAATTCACACAATGCTGAGCTGTGTTACGCAAATACTGAAGCTTACATCTGGAAGCAACACAGGTTTGTGTGATGCTGCACCCAGTCTCATACATCCTGGTAAGGCTTATCTGTTGGGGTACGTGATAAAATATGCACATCGAATCATAGAACCATCGAACAGTTTGGGTTGGAAGGGACCTTCAAAAGCCATCTAGTCCAACCCCCCTGCAGTGAGCAGGGACATCTTCAACTAGATCAGGTTGCTCAGAGCCCCGTCCAACCTGACCTGGGTTGTTTCCAGGGATGGGGCATCTGCCACCTCTCTGGGCAACCCGTGTCAGTGTTTCACCACCTTCATAATAGAAAAATTCTTCCTTATATCTAGTCTGAATCTACCCTCTTCCAGTTTAAAACCATCACCCCTTGTCCTATCGCAACAGGCCCTGCTACGAAGTTTTTCCCTGGTTTGCACACCCTCAAAGAGAACACAAGTTTGCACAGCCTCCGAGGAGCACAGACAGACACGGGCAGGGCTGTGGGGAGGGTGGGGAAGCCCAGATAGCACCTTGCCAGGCTGCTCCCAGGGCTGCCCCGCGAGAGCCTCGGCCGCCGTGTCCGGGCGTGAAACCCATCAAGCTGAGTCAGCACTACCCCAGCTCCTGACTGAGGGGCGGCTGCCAGGAGGCACGGGGCACGTGATGGGGGGCCGGGGAGCCGCTCCACACCTCTGCGTCACTCCTTAGCAAGTCCAATTCCAAAATCACTCTTGCGCAATTTGATAGCCTTGCAGTCAGGGTAAGAGAGATGGGTATGAAAACAGCCGCCAGTGACGAGGTCACAGCAAGAACTTTCACATGTCCGTTTGCAAATACGAAGTCTCTCGGCGCAGGAATTAGCAACCACTCCCTCTGGCTCCTGAAGGGCTGCTCCGAAGCCACGGCAGCACTCTGCACCTGCCTTTGCTCTTCAGGGACTTTGATGGGCATCCTTCACCGCTCCCGCCTCCTCACTCGGGGACCTGCTTGTACCAAACCCCGTCCTTCCTCCCTGCCCATCAGACAGGAACGTTATGGTGCCTTCTCTTTTTGACAGTTATGTATTTATCTGTTGATACAAGGTCTTTGTAACATTTGTTTTCCTCATCACAAGCTCACTCAATCTTAATGCCTTTGCAATAAACAAGCCGTGTAAACGGAGAGAAAGCAGAGGGTTCAGAAGTGAGGCTGTTTTGCTTCAAGCGGGCAGCTAGCATGGACACTGTTGCTCTTCCATGGAGGTGTTTTGGGATGAATGTCACTCAGGTGACAGTGACAGAGGAGCAGCAGCAGAAAAAAATTTGTCTTGTGACCCTGTAACTCTAATTTGGAGGTTCATATTAAGAACTCAGAAAAGTATTAAACCTCAAAGACAGGTTGAGGGAGTGGTTAAACACTGGATGCCACTGCAATGTGAATGAATGGGGGAGAAAACCGGGCAAATTGGTCTGCTCCCGTTCACTGAGCCCACGCCGTAACGGGCAGTTCCAAAAAGGGGAAGGGAGCTTCTACAACCTGAGATCTTACTGCTCTTTAAAACGCTGTAATTTCTTATTCCGCCTAAGTTAAAGTGTGCCAGGGATACTTCCTTCCATTACAGGGAATGAAGTTGCACTGAGACACAGAACATGCTGTACATAAGCACAAAAAGCTGAAGTGTAAAAAATTTAAACAGCAAGAGTGTTGTGGAAGCTGTAGCCTGGTTCCACTTTGAGGCTAGACTGAAATACAAACTGCTGAGACAGCTTGCTGGCTTGCACTGAAGCAGAACTAAGTGTCCATGAACATAGAGGAATTTTTCCAGAAGAGTACAAAGCATATATAACCTTGCGTTGTGTCAGGAAAAATGTGCATTTCAGTAGCTCCAGACAAAACAGATCCATTCAGATTAACAGTTACTGGGGGGACTCGAGTTTTTTTTCCTTTTGGTGCACAATGTGTAGCTCGTGTAAATTTTGTTCATCATTTTTCCCTACCGTTAGTTCCAAATATTCTCTTGTTAGACCTAGTTGACAGCACTTTCACACACTCCCAGAAAAGGGCTGTGACACCATGTTTCTATACTGAGGCTCCCTTACGCTTCTGACTTGCACAGATTACTGCCTTTGTGATTGTTCTACTTGTAAATAATTTCTGTGTTGTTGTGTGTATACACTAAGAAACTCATGATCACATGATTCTAAACTCCCAAGTCTAAGGAGGCAAAAGACAGTAATAAAATTAGAGACTGATCCTGGAGTCCTGAAAGAGATGTGGTTCATAAATAATGGGATAACACAAAAATTACAGGTGGCGGGACCCTCACTACAAGAAGGACGCTGAGGTGCTGGAGCGTGTCCAGAGAAAGGCAACGAAGCTGGTGAGGGGTCTGGAGCACAAGTCTTATGAGGAGCAGCTGAGGGAACTGGGGTTGTTCAGTCTGGAGAAGAGGAGGCTGAGGGGAGACCTTATCACTCTCTACAACTACCTGAACGGGGGTTGTGGTGAGGTGGGTGTTGGTCTCTTCTCCCAAGTAACTAGCGATAGGACGAGAGGAAATGGCCTCAAGTTGTACCAGGGGAGTTTTAGATTGGATGTTAGGGGTATTAGGAAAAATTTCTTTGCTGAGAGAGTTGTCAAGCATTGGAACAGGTGCCCAGGGAGGTGGTGGAGTCACTATCACTCCAGTATTAAAAAAAAGTAACAAACCTGTAGTATTAAAAAAACCGTGTAGACATGGCACTTCAGGATATGGTTTAGTGGGCATGGTGGTGTTGGGTTGATGGTTGGACTTGATGATCTTAAAGGTCTTTTCCAACCTTAATGATTCTGTGATTCTCTGAACTATCTACAAATGAGGCTGATATCAAGAAAATAGCCGTCTATCATACCAAACCTGATTTCTTTAGACCTTCTTAGCAGTTCCCAGCTATCCAAGTTGACATTTTTATTCAATTATTTTGAATAAATATTCCTTTTTCCCTATTATTTATATACTTATCATTAATTTACATGTATCACTGATTTCATATCTCCTTTTGACCTGGACATTTTCTGATCAGGGTCAGAAAAAAATATGTCAGAAAGAGCTATTATAGGTGCTTTTACTCCTGAACATAATGGCTTTATTTAAGTAAAAATTGGAGGAAAGAAATACCTAATGCAAAGACATACTATTAACCAAAGACTTCCCAATAGCTCAACGGATTCTTCCCATCCTTTCCTGCCCTGTGCTGTATGCTGTAAGTGGAGGACTTTTTACAGCACATAGATGTTCCTGCTGCTTTCTTCAAGACAACTGATAGGCATTGCCATAAAATTAACTGGGGAAACAACTGGGTTAAAAAAATTATAAAAGCCTGTTTTGATTTTGAGCTTAGATCTTCTCCCTGATCTGCTTTACAGAGTGACCTGGCAAGCACCCATACTGGTGCAACCAGAGGGGCGAATTCAGGTAAAAGAGGTAAAGAGAGGCACTTCAAACTAGTTTTTCTAACAAAGCACATTCTCTGAACTACATCATCAGCTACATCTTTTGAGAAAGGGTCCTTCCATAACGCAGAAGTATAGCCTGTGCTCTTTGTCTCCAG
Source organism: Phaethon lepturus (assembly GCF_000687285.1). Classification (NCBI taxonomy): domain Eukaryota; kingdom Metazoa; phylum Chordata; class Aves; order Phaethontiformes; family Phaethontidae; genus Phaethon; species Phaethon lepturus. The sequence goes on from NW_010521190.1 coordinate 16,053, forward strand.
GTCTGTTACGTTCCTTACTGCTGGATTAAAATAACCGATCAGTTCTCTTTCAAGATCAAGTTTTATAAGCAAAAGTTTTATGTTTTCATTCAAGTTGTTGATAAATATATGAAGGAGCATTGGTCAACGAGCAGATTCCTCTAATAACCTGCTAATTTTCTCAATTACATTGGTTTTCTTTTTCTTAGTTTTCAGTGTGTATTCAATGTTTAGCCCTGTTAGCCTTGGTTTTTTCAGTCTTTCTTATCAGTTCCCAGCTACCTGACCTGACATTTTATTTAATACCTTCCTATTTTCCTTTCATTTACATACTTATTAGAAATATACAGTTATCACTGATTTCATATCTCCTTTTGACCTAGATGGTTTCTGGCCAATTCAGGTCTGAATAAATGTGGATCAATGGCTTTCTGGGCATTCATAAGGATGTCCTTGAACAGTTTTTTTGTTTTCTGTTAAGACTTAGCCTGACTTAAATGCATAGACCTGCTCAGTATAGTGACAGAGTGTTTTGGAAGACTCGTCTCATAGAGGCCTAAATTCTGATCATCTCATTTGCATATGGAAAATACAGCCAAATGATAATCACTGCAATCTGCACAGTGACAGTTCTTCAGCTTCCATAATTCATGTTCAGAACAATATCCAACATTAGGTTTGACTTTGTTTTTCACACAGGACTTTCTGGTCTGAGACAGTTATTCTGACTTCTAAGAAACTCTGAGAAGGTGTTCTTGGGTTGTGGTTTAATCAGACCGTCACTGATGTGGGATGGTACCTCTGGGTATCACCTAGTTCAACCCCTTGCTCAAAGCAGGGTGACCTACAGCAGGTTCCTCAGGGCTGTATCTAGTCAGATTTTTAATATCTTCAAGGATGAAGAGGCCATTGCCTCTCTGGGCAACCTGATCTATTGCTTACAGATTAACAACACTGACTAATCACAGATTAATTTTTATTAATTAATTAATTTTCTAGTCACCTACTGAATCTGGGATTATTAGGTTACTGTGTTATGAATCTCTGTAGCATCCACTTGTGCATTTTATTGCCAAGACTGAGATAGAAGACACTTATTTTCTGATAGATTTTAATTTGGTATTTTGATTAGAATAATATAAAGTAGCTCTTTGAACAAAAATCCTATTAAAAAATTTCTATTATTTTAGTGGTTTGGACCCTAAGAGGGTGTAGAATTACAGTCTAGCCAACATCAACCCATGTGAGGTATATTGGATCAATCCAAGCGAAACTTTGTACCCTCAACCATCCAGAACAGGTAGTAATGAAATATGTCTTTTCTACAAGGCTTCAAAAATTACTGTGTTTCTTTCTATTATAACAAGCAACTGAAACCTCCTTCCTGAAAAGTGTATAACTAGGCCTCCTAACTCTTCTTTGTTAAAAGAATATTAGTATTTATTTGTACTCTCAAAATGAGGAAACATTAAGCCTGATTGCTAAAGGACACTCCTTTTGCTCTGATGGCATAATTCTTTGCCATAATGTACATTACTGACAATTATATTTTCTTTTGGTACCATTCAGTAATTCAAAGATGATTAGGAAAGTTGGCCACTACAGATTTAAGCTGTAACAAAAGCCTCTTCAAGCTTACTCTGAAAAGCTTGCTACAACTGTTTGTCTTTCAGATTTCAAATGGAAAACAAATCATAAAGCAGCCAATATTTAATGCGGAGACTTGCTAAATTTGTCTTTTCCCAAATTTGACACTATTCAAGGGATGGCATATGAAACCATAAAGCAGGTGACGTTGCTAGAAGGGAGACTGCAAGGAAGAAAAAGGGATTACCAAATCAAATAAGAAGACATTCATTATGAGTTTAATTCCCCTTTCTTTGACATTTCTTCCTCAATTTAATTAGTCTCTCCTGAGGCTCACAGTCTTTGAGGTCTTCCTATGCAAAAGAAAACTTGCTTGCCAAGGAAAATATATCCAAAACTCTCCCAACTCCGCCTCAGTGAGACTGAATTGTATAAATAAACCCCATGAAATCTGTCACGTTCTCAGCCTGCAAAGTCGAATTATCAGTCCTGACATCTCCATCTCCAGCTGTGGCACAATTCCCCTCTTCTCTCTGAGATCTGCTACTTTACCGTGCAGACAACAGAAAAGCTGCAGCTGTGAATGGATGTAATGTTTCCTACGAGACACTTAAAAGGAATACTATCAACTTAGATTTAACAGACGTAACTGATTGTGCAAGAGTATCCCAGTCTTTAGAAATCCTAGATTTTCAGCACAATAGGCTTTGTTTTAACAGGGGGATAGAATTTTTTTTTTATTCAAAGTTTAAATTTCATTATATTATATATGCTAACATGCTACTTCATCAATTTATTGCTTTCAGTAGCTGGTGATACTTTTCAAAACAAGAGAATACTAGTGAAGTTTATTGAGCTTATTAAAGGCGTGATTCTGCAGACCTTTTTCCTGAGGAACATTTTCATTGCAAGAAGTCACAAAGTCGTTGTCAAGCTAATGGTTCCTGCCCTTTTAAACTTCACATCCTAACAGCATACCCTGGAAGTGTCTCATTTTTAATGTCCCAGTTTCTATAGAGATTAGGAAAACCTTGAAAAATACTCATCTCAGAGGCTCAAAATCTAAATGTCACCATTTTTTCTCAAGGAAAATATAATGAACTCTGAGACACATAACTCCTGAATTTTGAACTCCTGGAAATACTGCCGTATGTTGAGCCACACAGTCATACTGGCTTCCAGGAAATACTTTCATGGGGTATAGAAGGATTTACAAACTCAGCACCCCCCGCAATGATAGGTATTTAAGACAGAAAGAGTGCAATACAGACCAGTTAATACTGCCCCAATAGTTCTCAGTTTTAGGCAAGGTAACCAGCTGTAAAATTTTGTTGCTTCTTCTAAAAACAGGATGCTGCTTTACTAACATTAATGTATCCAGCTGTCCTGTCTGCTTTAGAACCTGTTTATCTGCAATACTTTTTTCAATGCTTTATTACTTCTGTTTACCAGTTTATAAATGTAGATATTCTCCCGTGCTGCACACTTTCGAATATGGTGTTGCTTTCTGTCTTCTCACTTTCCTCCCATGAACAATGTATAACAGTGTTAAGCAGAAGCAAAAATGAACAAATAAGGACCTCTAAATGGAATTTTATTTTCTCTGTATGTCTACCTTAAAGAAATGAAAGACAAGTACTCAATTTTCTATTTCATATCTGCAAAAGAACAGACTATTATATCTGACACCAAACCAGTAATGAGTCTGCATCAGTAAATTATCTTTCTACTTCTCCATATGGCTATGTCCTGAGCATTAGAAAAAGCTTCAAATTATTTTGTACCAAGCACTCCATTGAACAATGTTTGTTAGTTTTGTAAGCAGGCAAAAAAATCAGCTAACTCTCCCTTAGTCCAGTCTTTCCAAAGTGCACAAAATACTCGCAATTACAATAACACAGCCCTCAATATATTTGTCTTCCATGGATGCTAAAGCTGTAGGCATTACAGCAGTTTACCAAGAAGACAGCCTATCACTTCAGGCATTTTCCCTAGAAGTCCATTATGTCATGACCCAGTTATCTATTCCTCTCTGCATCTTCTCTTAGATTGTTCACAGAACTTTCCTTTTTGCTTGGACCCTCAGTCATCAAGTTCCTTCGTCTCTCTGCAGGAGAAGTCCACTAGCTCAGGTAAGAGTAATGAACTGGACCTTACGTTTCATACCACAGCTATACACCTAGATACCACTCAGAACATTACCATAAAGAGGGGTCTCCAAATCACAGCCCCTGCTGGACTATTTGGATTCGTGATAGATTTAAAAACAGGGATGCTGCCCACATCAATTCCCTTCTCCAGCCTCAAGGCAGAAGACATTTAGTGGTAGGGAAGGAAATCTGTGTTCCCATCAAGTACTCTCTCTACCCGACATGCACCATAATCATTCAGGAAAGGAACATAGGTTCAAGGTGCCTCTTTTCACTGCTATTATTCTACCCAACCAAAAGCAGAAGTAGAAACCATCCATCTTGCCACATGCCTCGGCTCAAAACTCTGATGTGCAATCTTTGCATTTCAAGACCAGAATTTAATGCTAACAGCTCTCCATAGCATTGTTGTTATTGATTTGCATTTTAGCAGTCTACAACTGTCAGCAGAAAGAACAAAGCACAGATACAGAAATACCTTTACTTCCTTGGCATCACCATTAAAGTAGCTGAGCTGGTCCCAAGTATTTGTAAACAAACATATTTATCTTTATACACAAGCTATATAAAGCATAGTTCAATTAATTTACCATTTCAGAGTCCTAACTAATTTTAGGAGGAATTTCTTTTTCATCAGTATCTACTGACAAATTCCTCAGTATTTCCATATACTGACAAATGCAAGCACTTTGAGAATATATTCAGCCAAATTGTTCCCAATGTGTACAGTAAAAACAGTTGTTTCAAATATGTAACTGCACATTGAAGGAACAGTGACTTGCTTTCTAAACTGACCTTGACTTACTGTCTGGTTTTCTGTGAACAAAGTGGAGAAAAGAAGATGTTTACATAATTGTCCTGGCATTACACACAGAGAAGTAACTGTCCTGTTCTATAGCATAAAAAAAGAAACTTCAGACTTCTTAAGTAGTCAGATCCTCTTGCAGTGAGCAGATGCTTTGGACTGAAATTAAAGTTTAAAACTTTCATCTTCCTTTAATCTTCCATGGGTTTATTATCTGTGTCACTCACTTTCTCCAAGAGACTTTGGGCTGACCTAGAATCCCAAGTCTATAAAGGCTTTATTATAATGTATAGATCAGCATGCAGCTTAGCCAGACATGAAACCACAATTTTGGCCCATGTCAGCAAAAAGGTTTGGAGCTTTTTCCAGTTTTACAAACTGTGTCTCTTCGGTTCTTCACTATTGTACAGACATTGGGCTAAAATGATAATGTTTGCTTCTTTTTAGCTCTTATCTTCTTCTTTGTGCTTTTTTGCTTCCTACAGAAGTTGGCTACAGTATCTCACATCAGCAGGGAGCAGCACGGTCATGTCATGTACCCTTTAAATCTAGTTAACAGACAGTTGTCTGAATTTTTATCTTTTTTAGTAGTGTTTTCAGAAATGTTTAAGATGCTGCTCAGTGTGCAGAAATATTTATATTAGTCTCTATCCTCTATTTCTAGATTTTAATTTGAGGACTGCAAAGTCAGATTGTCCTAGACAGTGTTCCTCATTATTTGTCAACCAGTGGCATATTTCTTGGACTGGCATGGCTACATGCTACTGTTGTGATGACAAAAATCATCAAAAACCACAGAAAAAGTTGTCTTTGATATGCAAGTTCATGAGCTCAGAAACACAAGTTGTTAACATAGCCCAGACCCCTGAGACAAGATCTTTGCCCTTACCACACCCTTCTTTTTAATAACCATTATGTATATTCAGTTTTGGCACAGATTTCTTTCACTCTCACTTTTCAACTTCTGTCAGTGACAATCTCATTTGACTAACTTCTCTGTCCTATACCAGTACTAGTTTTGTTTCAAATTATCCAAATTATCTTGTGGAGTGGTTGAGAGGTCCCTGCATGTTTCAAACTTCTTATAGAATCTATAGCTATACTGACAGTTGTTTTTATTATGTTTTTGGAGATGAAAATAGTGTGGTTCATCCTGGAGTAAAGAAGTGGTCAGGAATTTCCTGGTCTGGAATTACTTGTATTTGGAAAACACAAAAAAGTTTAGACCCAATGAGAAATTTGTTTGCCTGAACCAGGATGAAGACAGCATACAAGAAATCAGAATTCAGTAGTCAGGGATCTATACATTAAACAATATGCAAGTTAAAAAAATAAAAACAAAAACAAATAACCACACAAAAAACCCACACATTCTCAGCTGAAAGATATCTATTGTGATATCTCACCAGCACAGCTACAGCATTTTCTAATATGTTTTGAATCTATATTGGAGTGCATGCCAACAATAATTGAAAAGTTGCATAATTCTGTTGTGAAACAGTTTTTGTCATCAAAATGTTGAGTAATTTTATTCTCACCAAAATACTCCAGTAACAAAACCGGTAAACTAGTAATTCATTACTCCTAAAAATCCTCTTTAAAGGTTATTAATTCCATATCAATTAAGTTTTTGGAAATGGTTCTCAGTTACCTTCCTCTAAATCATCAAACCAGCATCTTATCGTCACATATCTATTGCACTCAGAACAAATTCTAGGTATGACAACTTGAATGCTAACTTAAGCATTGATTTAAGTTGGTCAGCTGGGTCAAAAAAATCTGTTCGAACTCCTATTGTTCTAAAACTTCATATTTTTAGGGAGTCTAAAATAAGGATTTGAACATGACTGACAGGGATTAATCCATCTTCTTTCTTCAGGGCATGCATAATCGCTAATTCTTGCATAATTTATCTTTGAATAAGCAAACCATGAAAGAATGAGAATAACAAGAAAATCCATGACACCATGACATTGCTCTTCCAATGCGGAGCAGGAGAAAGTGCTGGTTTTGCTTTCTCTCTTCTGATATGAATCGCAAGATGCCTCCTTCACTTTCCTGCTTTCTAGAGGAGAAAGCTAGTGACTGTAGATGATTCATGCAGGAATAAAATGGGCAGATATAGGGGATGGTGATGGTTTTTCTCATTTGGAAAACATTTTAGCTACTTCAGCATCTTTTGTATGTTGATTTCTTCTTATCTTTGAGCTTCTGAGGAATTTAAACTATAAACTTTCCTTTGTCTTGGTTTGGTTGAGCAAGTTTTTAATCTGTAAATTTATGTTGTAAAATGGTGCTTGTTTGACTTGCATTTTCAATCTTGAATTATATTCTGACCTTACTGAAATCATTAGCAAAGTCACTAGCAACATTTGTGGAGCTGTGGTTTTATTCTTTATATTTAGTTGTTAGTGCTAAATTAATAAGTTTGTTTGCATGTTAAGCTCCACTAGGAAATCCACTGGGAAACATATGTTTCATTTGTGGAATGGTTTAGGACAATTTCACATCTTCACCACTAAGCTGCTGCTCTATTTTCTCTATTATAAATAAAAAGGTTGGACCTGAAAGAAGCTAAACGCATACTTAATCTGTACATGTCTCAGCCTGACAGGATCAGGGCCTGAAATCTGTCAGTCCTAACTATGCAACATATATCCCTGTCAAAATTTCTTTTTATTAATTAATTTTGATAGCTATCACAAAATAAATCCAAACAAATACTTGGAATTAGGAAGGGGAAGTGTGAATATAATTTTTGTAAAAATTCCTTAACAGAATTGCTAGACTGTAGTCTTTGACATCAAACTATCATTTTATCCAAGTACTGACTGTTCAAGATGCTTCAATAAATACTGCTTAAAATGAAAATGCATATACTAGTTGCAAAATGTTTTTCAATTAATCCTTAGTTATAAAAATCTTTATACAGTTGCATGCTTAGCAACTGGATTTATGTTGACATTGTGTAAAGGAATGTAAGAAGTAATTAACACTGGGTCATTTTATAGCTTTGCGGGCTTGAGGAGGGACTGAATACCGGCCCAGGAGAAAAGAGGTTGCATTGTGGCTTCACCAAAGTCATTAGCAGAATACCCACTGATTCCAGCAGGACCAGAATTTCACCTTAGGAATACAAATTTAAAACTGAGGTGAGAAGTGTGACAAGGGCATTCAAGTGAGGAGGAAAATGGCAGTATTCTTCAGGTTAAGACTATAACTATTCCACATTAAAAAAAAAAAAAAAGCCAAGTGATTCACAGTGCTTGAACTTTATGTAATTATATCCTGTCAATACAGAGTAAGAAATGTTCAAGATTTCATTAAACCCAGTATGAAGCATTTATAAAGTAGTGATTTTTAAACAGAATGAGTTTCAAATAAACAGTTGTTACTAGAAAATATTATTTGTTATTTATGTGCATGTGTACCCAGATATCCATAACCACTGGACAAAACAGCCCAAATCTAAAATAATAACTGCAATTTACACAAAGAGTAATCAATGTTTCTAATTAAAAGAAAACATAGCAATTTCTAATCAAATTATATGATATGCTTTGTGTGTGTCATAAAACGAGAGTCTGTAAGAATGAATCAAAATTGTTTCCTCTTTTTTAGATCTCATAAAATCAGTATATGTATGGTATGCGTCACAAAAAATAAGGAAAATGAATGTGCATTCTCAAAATCCTGGAAAGTACTAATGATACAAAAGCCAGCCTGCGTTTAAAATAAGACAAATGGGACATACGATTTAATCTGGGGCAAGCAACACAAGAGAAGAGATAAAGGATGATCTGGTGTTGAACAAACATGGGACAGGTGGCAAGTTCACTTAAAGCTCCTGTTAGACTGTCTTGGAAAACAAAGGACAATGGAGAAAGTTGTATGGATTTCTGGGGACTAGAGAACTTTTAAAACTACCTTTATAGCTACTTTTGGGTTTTCTCCTATGTAAAAGAAACTGTTAAATACCTTCTACAATATGTCCCTGAGTCATTTTTCTGTCAGTGTGCTACATCCCCACGCCCCGACATTGATCAAAGAGCAGTCCAACTTGTCCCTTGGAGTCATTACTGAAAACACAAGGGAAGGAAATAGCATAGCAAAAGGCAGCTGAATATTAGATGGTAGAGCTCCCAGTGCAGATGGAATTACCTTATCAAGTAAGATATAATGCATAGTATAAAAACTTCCTCCATTTAGAGATGATTCTATTACAACAGTAGCTTATATAGTATCAGACTGTCCTAGTTGTGGAGTCAAATTTTCAAATATATTTGAGGGTCAGCCTACATGCAAGCTAGGGATGGGTTGCATTTTCATCCATCAGGATTCTCATTCAAAGCTAAATTTCATTAAAGCTTAAATTGGTTTAATTTCCACTTCAAGCTGCCTTATATTTTCTTTTATCTCAAGTTATGTTTCTAGAAATTCTCAGATACTATCACTGCTGGAATATTGTTCATTTCCACTAGCACTCTTGAATGATCTTTGATTTATGCTAGCCTGCTTGCTAAAATATCCACAGTTATGTCTTCCAGATTTGCGTCTTTGGCATTGAAGGCGTCTTGAATTATAAAGTAGTCACAATAAACCTTCCCATCATACTAAAAGAAATAAACCAACGTATTTTTGTTTTAAGAATATTGAAGAACTGTAGAATTTCCTCAAAGAGCTGAAAGATGCAGGGAGTTTTGTATCCTTTCACCTGCAAACTGCTCTTCTTATTTTTCAGGTACAGCTGTGTCTTAATACAATCGTGTAATACTTTGTACAATGTACACGTACAATACCATAACTATTCAAGTATTTTAATCTTTGCAATTTTCAACAAGCTTTCTGTTACAACAGAGACACCAGTGGGGGCTTTGTGATTTCTGTTCTGGGCTCACAAAGTCATCACTTCTGTCTGCTCCTGCTTTCACTCTCTCAGATGCAGTGATTGACACTTTAATAGTAAATGCAATAGTAGTCCTTTTCACATTTACTCTTTAGTGGAAGGCAGTACATCAAAATGAATACATTAACTTACTCTAGCAAGTCTAGAGGAGTTACAGACTATTGCAATTTTATCTCAGTTCTATTACTTAAAATTAAATAAGCAGTATAGATAAAAAACAGTAATATCTTAGCCTAGAATACTTTCTTCTCATTTGGAAATTACTTTGCATAAGGTGGGGAGAAGGGGGAAAAATTATTCTCATTTGTTAAGACATTTGTTTCTAAACACAAAATGCTTTCCATTTTAATCAGGATGTTGTAATCCAGCTAGAAAACCTGGTCAAGAAGGAAACAAAACTCTCAATCACGCAAGTAAATAGGTGAAACCCTCCTAATATAACCTCTTCGGTGCCATGCATGTGCATATGCATACTCTGCCAAATTACCTGAAAAATGACCTTACATTAAAAAATAGCTCTTTTCTCACTATTGAAGCTAAAATTACATGAAAACAAATAATTTTTCCATTACATTTAAGAATTGGAACTCATGAGGTCAAATCTATCGGATCATCTAGCATGTAAAGATTTGACAAATCAAAGAAGGGTTGTTGCTTTTTTAATGGACTGCTACAAAACAGTAATCAGCCCTCAAGCTGAGGGGGGAAAAGATTCCCAATACTTAATGACATTTTGTAGTTGCAAAACTTCTAAGACTTTTTTATGGCACCCTTGACAGCTGAAAAAAAGTGAAGTCATAACTACAGGATGTTTCTATTCAAAAGAAGTCTCTAATAGTGGAAAAAGTAGCATTCAAACTATTAAGAAAACAGCATTGGCATATGGCTGAAATGCATTTCAGAACAAAGCTGTGCTTCCTGACCAAAGAAACTGAAGTTGCATGCTGTTTTATATGATGGACGTGTGTTGTGCCAGCCAGAGGGAACTGCACGGGAGAGAAGAGCTGGGGAAAAGGCTTTCCAGGCTGCTGGGGAGAAGCTGGCTCTGTGCAGAGCCAAAGGTGGTGGTTCAGAAGCCTGAAAAGCAGAAAAACATCTATCTTACAACAAACCAACTTGAGAAGGATTAATACCAATGATGAATTATTATTTTGAGAGGATCCTGTGAATACTTGTGCCGAAGAACCTCGAAGAGTGACGAGCAAAAGACAAATAGGGGAGAAAGATTACAGAGGGCAGCTTGGCAAGGATGCAACTAAAAAATTAGTTCGCTTTTATAACAAATAATATTTTAAGTTAGCTCTAGTTTCACGTATTGCAGCATCTGTATCGGATCAGGAAGGATCAGCTACTCTTCCAATCTCATCTTATTTATTTAATGATGCATTTTCAAAAGAGGACGCTTTTTAAAGCTTTTTATAAGAAGAGCTTAAATTAATACTGTATATCGGAAAGAAGTAAGTCATTACGAATGAGCTTGAGGTATTTTGTGGCAATATGGGGACAGAACCTGGTGAAAAGTATTATCCTGACCAGAGACACCTATACTTTACAAAGATATTTGATATGTTCATTAGCACAAAGGTTAGACCTTGTGCAAATACCAAAGCAGAGATAAAAAGGCACTCTAACTATTCGACTGTTTTCTAATTATTACCTAACAGTTTTGCCTATCTCTAGTTCAGAACCATTTTGCTTATCTCTTTTATCCTTCATTTCAAATAGCCTTCATACACTGCATCTAGAGGTTATTATGTACTTAAATATCCTAAATGCATACCTTTTTAGATGACCTAACCAAAGAATAAGCAATCAAAGGATGAATTTTGCAGCACCTCTGAGGATTTCAATAGCACAATACATTGCAGTCACTCATGGTTGGAAAACAGTGTACAATCAGTAAGAAAATGTGAAATTTTAGTGCTTTGCAATTCTGGATCAGATCCAACTGCAAGAGTAATACTCGTAAGAGGATAGAAAAGAAATTTCATGACATTTTGACATATGCTCACTCCTGACATAAGCATTCATACAATGAAAACTTAATTAACCTGAATTACCTTATTTAAAAGAAAAACAGTGGTGGACAGGACTGATATTTGAGAAAAACAAGACCAACCCCAATCAACCCCAGCTATGAACATGAAGACACAGCTCCTAAATACTTTGGTATTGAGAATGATACAAAAATCCAGAAGCAGTCTCAGATAACGTAATAATTTTTTCATAAATAAAACTTACAGTTTCCCTATACTATCCAGCAGAGAATGACAGGCACAGAAATTGCGATGGTCATTATTTTCAGATTTGAATTCCAAAAGCTAAACACCTAACAAAAAATAAATTAAATTGAGCATTAGGCAGAATTAATAGTCCTCCATAGCTCATGCCCAAGTCATTGATAGGCCAGGAGAATACTGTTTTGAGAAGTGATCTTCAGACCTTAAGTTACATCTTTTTGATTCCAGGTGAGATCTCCAACCACGAGGCTGTTGCTCAAAAGTACTGGCAACCACAGTCCCCTCTGGCCTCTGTTTAAAAGAACATAGTGAGTCTTATTCTTATTTTGAAGGAAACAGCTTCCATCCTTAACTCTAGGAGAATACAAAAAGCCTTTCACTACATTCATTAGGAAATTTCAAGCCAATATTTCAGTGTTAAAGTACAATAGTAATGAAAATATAATTTATTTCAACTTTTTATAGTCACAATACAAGTACTTATGTTTTACAGTAGTCAAGATTTTGAACATGAATTATCTGTAATTGTAACTGAATAAAAGTAGAGCTTGCTTTCTAATTTACATCTTTTCCTTCAGAATATGCCATTCAATCCCCACTAAACTTACTCATTTCCTCTCTCTCCTCTTTGGTTTCAGATAGCAAGGAGGGATCATTCCATACCACAATCATTCTAATTTCTCAAACTTGTTTGTTCTATATCTGATCTAGACAGAAAATGTTAACGTAAAAAGGAAGCAGCAGGAGCTCTACTGTCAGACTAGCCAACAATTTTCTGCTCTTTTTAACCTTCAGTCAATGATAGTTTCCTTTTGAGTCCATTAAAATCAACTCTTCAGCTTTTCTTAACTTCAATGTGCATTGCAGTTAGGAGACATTTTACACACAATTTTACTTGAAATGAAAATTTAGAGCTCATAAGATCATAAGAAAAATAAGTAAAATGTTAAATATTTCTTGTATGTGTGCTATTTTCTCTTCTTTGTGGAATAAATTATCTTGAATATTTCATATTAAGATAAATTATCCTGAATATTTTGAGAGTTCATAGAATCTTGAATATTTTGAGAGTTCATAGAATCATAGAATAGTTTTGGCTGGAAGGGATCTTCAAAGGCATCTAGTCCAACCCTCCTGCAATCAGCAGGGACATCTTCAACTAGATCAGGTTGCTCAAAGCCCTGTCCAACCTGATCTCCAATATTTCCAGGGGTGAGGCATCTACCACCTCTCTGGGCAACGTGTGCCAATGTTTCAACACCTTCATCGTCAAAAATTTCTTCGTAGATCTAGCCTAAATCTACCCTCTTTTAGTTTAAAACCATTACCCCTTCTCTTATCACAACAGGCTCTGCTAAAAGGTCTGTCCCCATTTTTCTTAGAAGCCCCCTTAAAGTACTGAAATGCCACAATAAGGTCTCCCCGGAGCCTTCTCTTCTCCTGAACAACCCCAACTCTCTCAGCCTTAGGTATGGTAAGCTTTACCTTAGTTAAAGTAAAGAACATAGCTTAGTAAAGTTAATCAGCAGTAAGTCTGAATGCAAACCTTTAATTAATTACATTTTTAAAAATGTACCAGTATATATATTACTATTTTAAGATAAATATTTGAGATTCAAATGGTGATTTCCACATGTTACTAGGATGTATAAGTATTACTAAGGCTGTGAAACTATGCTTTGGCATCTTAATGGCGATACGATAATACAGCCTAGTGCTTCAGGCATTTGTTCACCACATGGTAGTTCTCCTTCCCTTAAGTGGTATTTTACACAGATGAAAAGTTGAAGAAAATACAGTTTGTGATGTGTATAAAAAGTGAAATACAAGTTACAAGAGTAACGCAGGGTAAAAAGTGCCCCTAATTCATTGACTCATCCTTCAAGCCGAATTAAGCAAGAAAAACTGGAAGAACATATAGATCCGTCACTGTTATGCACTGTATGAAAGGCAAACTGGGAACATTCTTGAAAATTCAAGGCACATTTTGAGTTCATACAAGCAAATTCCTAAGCTCTATCAGCCAGCTCTTTATATTATATTATACTTATTTATATTATATTGAGTCCAATACCACTCAAACACAGGGGGAAATAATGGGGAGGAAGGTATCCTGAACTAGAAATCTATGAAGCAACTACTCATGGGGAGCAAGGAAAACCGTTATGGATTGCCTTGGTACTTCCTCTGCTATGTCTTTCCTAGAAGAGTGGATGAGGAAAGAGGAATTTCATAGTCCTGAAAAGTCCTGCTAAAGTCAGATATTTTTATTTAATACTTTTTTTTTTTCTGGTTCTCAACCAAACACACAATTTCTGTACCTAAGTGAAGCTGAGCACCCCTGTTAATAGCTTGGATTTTAGAAGTGCTATATCATGTATGTCATGTAAAAAACATGAAAAATACAGCTGAACATTAACAGAGAAAAAGCATTAGACTTAATGTCTCTGAAACAACTAATGCTTTTTTGTCCCAAAAATATTATTGGGTGAAGAATGACAATGGAATAACACTCAAAAACATTTTTTAAAATCATATTATTCATATTAATCAATTACTGAAATAATATCATCTTGTTTGCAGATAAATTCCCATTATTATATTCTGCAACATACTAGACCTGGATTAGTACCTCATAGTTGCTGTCATAACACAGCTTAAATTCTATCTTGTTTAGCATTGAGTTAAAGTGGTTGAAAAGAGCCTTAGAGAAAAAACTCTGTATGGAATTTAATAACAGTTTTAACAGGTCTGTACCTTGCCATAGAAAACTTAAATTCAGCAGATCTTTATTCCCCTAAAGCCCTGTGTCACCATAGCTAAGATATGCTGAGCCACAGGCTGATCAAGTGATGGAATGAGGTCCCTTTCTCTGATATACAGTAACTTGCAATAGAATGGACGTGGAGTGGGTGGGTGGGCACTTAGATGCACTCAGTGAATGCAAGGTAATTCCTAACTTGGAATTGGTATTGGTATCAGACTTGGGTAAGGTAATGCAGTGGAGAAATACAGACAGACTGCCAACGAGGGTGACAACTGCACATCTAATTGAGCAGCAGAAATGAAGAGCAAAGATGCAGTATTAAATTACTTTAGAAAAGCGTGAGCTCAAAATATACCAAATGAACACAATAAAGAGCAAAGATACAAACAGATTGCTTTCTCTTTTTCTGCAGCAAATCTTTATAAAGAACTTGCCCCTTTAAATATCACTATATGTGGCAGATGAAATTCAATACTACCATACTGCTTAATGGTAGTAAGATACAAATGGGTAATACAGCGCAGTCTAACCAGTTCTGGTTTTAATCAAAAGCAATGCTGTGGCATCACCACGGTAACAAAGTCCTACTTGTATAAAAAGCTGAGCTCAGGGGAGTACTGAATGTTCTGCATGCCAATGCTAATTGCTGTTGTGGAAATTTCTTACTGGTACCACTTTACAATGGGTATCTTTTGCCACCACTTAAAATGAAACATAATGAAGGTATGCAAACACTGGAAATGTGCAAAAGTGACATATCATATACCATATACTCTTTTATTTGCTACACGTTTTGGTCTCAGGTAACTAGTTATTTATAGTTGTTTATCCTTTATTGCAACATGAATCTGACACATACAATTTTTTTACCATAGCCAGGGAAAAAAATGTTCTTTTTAATGCACACTAGTGCTTATTAATAACTTTCATCTAAGTTTCATGCTTGCTTTCTGACACATGATATTAACATCTTTGAATAGAAGCCTGAAATCTGGAAAAAGAAAATGTACTCAGATGTTAAATACCTTTCCTCTGCTAATGCCCATTTGTTGATTTCATGTATTTTGAGGGTTTTTTTGGTAACTTGTTGAAATGACACTAACTATGCCACAATTGTCACTTCTCTCATGGGACACTAGTCCATAACATAACAGAATTAAACTTTGTAAGCTATATCAGACTACTAAGCTCAACCTTTCTACAAAGAAATAAATGGGAAGAACCTGCAAAAAAAAAATTTATCATTCACTAGACATGAACTGGTACATGAACTCAGATCTGGTACAACCCTCTCAGAAATATGAAGTCTGAAGAAAGAGAAAGAAAATTAGTTAAACACTCTGTTAAAATGATTAATTCTTGAACAGGAGGTATGGCATGGGCTAGTAAAGATTGGTTTGGCCAGAAACAATGACCAAGAACATGACATCTAATGAAAAATGTTGAGATTTAAAAAAATATTTTTATTTTATATTGAAAGAAAAATTATACCCTGGTGGGGGGGGGAACAACAAACATTGTAAAGAAAATACAACCAGGCAGAGTAGGTGAGGTGGGAATATTGGAACTGGAACGGCCCAATTATCAGGTTACTCAAGTGGTACATGAATTGTTGGTGTTGAGCTGAAGCTTGCAAACCAAAACAACAGTTTTCATCATCTTTCCTTTACAGTTCTATTTAAAGATACTTTGCTTTTAATATACTATTCTTCATTGTCTCTTCATTGTTTCTGCATATTGAGGAAATGTTTAATTATCCTAGCATTATGTTTCTTGTACCTGTTATGTGATGACAAAGACACAACTGAGTGCATGCAGCTCAAGAGGCATACACGCAAGTAGATGCTGTGATGGATACCATTTCAAGCTGTATCTGTCTTCAACACTGACTTCAAAAAATTTTTTAAACAATTTCTCTTTAAAAGTACAACCAACTGTAATGGATACCAGCAAAAGGTAAGGCATGCAAAAAAATATTTCTGAGTAGCCATTTCTGAGCATGATAATGCTTTTTATAATTTTAAGTTAATTTGGGAAGAAGAGGCCAATCTAAAGCTGTACAGGAGACATTCGAGATACACTGCACTCAGCATAAAAATGAAATGAGATCAATACAGTCTTTAGAAGAGAATGCAAAAGGAATGGGAAGATAAAGGAGTTTATAACTGGTTAAAAGCTGAAGACCAAGTCCAGCATATTTTTGAAGGAGTGGGGGAGAGGAGGCTTATGATGTGTGGGCAGTGTTCTGACATAAATAGACATTTTAAAGAATCCAAAAGAATAAGAGAGAAAGGCCTCTGGAATCTAAAACTGAAATCTACTCAAAACCACACAACTACATACACAGTTGTGGCAACCAACGCAGCATAAAAAATGATGATTATCTTACATGAAAAGATGCAAAAAAGGGAACAAATAATATTGCTTAGTAAATTTGCAAGCAGGGACAAGAAGTCCAAACTACATCATTTGCCGTAATGTTGTCTGTTGCATTAGTGAAGATAAATTGCTATCAGTCTGAAAGAACAAAACAGTTTTTAATTTTAAATTGGACCCAAGATGTATAAACAAGTATTTTGCCAGGACAAATTTAACTGGATATTAAGACAGCAAATAGGTGAAACTGTGGGAATGTACTAATGGCATAAAAATTAAAACCAAACTAGAAAAATGGAATTCATGAAATCACATCAGTTGGAAAGTACCTCTCGAGGTCATCTGGTCCAACTCCTTGCTCAAATAAAGGTCACCTTCCATCAGCTTTCTCAGGTCCACAGCCACTGAAGTTCTGAATACCTCCAGGGATGGACATGTCACAAGTTCCCTGAGCCCCTGTTCCAGTGTTTCACCAGTCTCAAGGTAAAAAAACAGACATATCTCAATACATAATCCAAGTTTGTTATTTCAATTTGTGTCCACTAAATCTCCTCTTATTTGGCACCTCTGAGAAAGGTCTAGCTTCATCTTTCCAAAGACCACCTAAAGTTATGCAGTTTTAGACAGTAACAAGGTCCTGCAAAGCCTTAAATAAGACCTGGTCCCTCAGCTGCTTCTTGTAGCTCTTGTGCTTCAGGCCCTCAAGCATCTTTACAGCCATCCTCTGCTCTGGCTCCAGGTACTGGGGAGCCCAAAATTGGACCCAACCCCCTAGATTCAGAGAATCAGAGAATAGTTTGAGTTGGAAGGAACATATAAAGGCCATCTAGTCCAACCTCCCTGCAATCAGCAGGGACATCTTCAACTAGACCAGGTTGCTCAGAGCCCTGTCCAACCTGGCCTCCTATGTTTCCAGGTATGGGGCATCTACCACCTCTCTGGGAAACCTGTGCCAGTGTTTCAACACCCTCATCCACAAAAATTTCTTCCTTACGTCTAGCCTAAATCTACCCTTTTTTAGTTTAAAACCATTACCCCTTGTCCTATCACAACATGCCCTGATAAAATGTCTGTCCCCATCTTTCTTCTAAGCCCCCTTTAACTATTGGAAGGCTGCAAGAAGGTCTCCCTGGAGCCTTACCTTCTCTTCTCCAGGTGGAACAACCCCAGCTCTCTCAGCCTGTCCTCAAAGCAGAGGTGTTCCATCCCTCTGATCATTTTGGTGGCCCTCTTCTGGATGCACTCCAACAAGTCCATGTCTTTCCTGTGCTGAGGGCTCCAGAGCTGGACACAGGACTCCAGGTGAGGTCTCACCAGAGCAGAGTAGAGGGGCAGAATCCCCTCCCTGAACCTGCTGGCTACACTTCTTTTGATGCTGCCCAGGATATGGTTGGCCTTCAGGGCTGCAAGCGCACATTGTCCAGCTTTTCATCCACCAGGACTCCCAGGTCCTTCTGGGCAGGGCTGCTCTCAATCCTTTCATCCCCCAGTCTGTACTGATACAGGGGGCTGCCCTGACCCAGGTGCATGGGTCCTGGGTCCCCAACTTGGACTTGTTGAACTTCATGAGGTTCACATAGACCTACTGCTCGAGCTTGTCCAGGTCCGACTGGATGGCATCCAGTCCCTCAGGCATGTCAAACCGCACCACTCAGCTTGGTGTCATCTGCAAACTTGCTGAGGGTGCACTCGATCCCACTATGTCACTGATGAAGCTATTATAGAGTACTGGTCCCACTATGGACCCCTGAAGGACACCACTTGTCACTGATCTCCATCGGGATATTGAGCCATTGACCACTACCCTCTGGATGTGACCAACCAACCAATTCCTCATCCACCAAACAGTCCACCCATCAAATTCATATTTCTCCAGTTTAGAAAAAAGGATGTTGTGGAGGACCATGTCAAAGGTCTTTCAGAAGTCCACACAGATGATAGATTCGCTCACACAGATGTCAAATATGGGAGAAGGATTACTTCCCTTCATTTCTTAGTTGTGTCCCTGGTCCTACAGCACAGGGTGCTGCAGGTTTTCACTGCTGCCAGCCCCAGGGTGGTTCCTGTGTAGCTCGCTGTCTGTCATGGCCATTTCTGCAGAGCTGCTGCCCTGGCAGGCAGAGCACAGCATGGCCATTCCCTAGCAATATCAGGGAAAAATTAGGTATCATTGCATTAACCTGTGTCTTCTAACATGGCAAGAATAAATAGCTGGGGGTGAAGTATATCTTGCAATGCATAAAGACTCTGTCAACAGAGGAGCACTACATTTCAGAATTAAAGAGATTCAGCAGTTGAAAGATCAGAACTGTATCAACACTGGCATCTAAAAATATTAGAGGTGAAACTCTATCTTGTGAACAGAGCCAACTGTAAAGGAAAGTATTTTTGGAGGGAAGTGAAGCAGAGACGAATAAATGGGGACAGCAAATATTTACTCCTATGAGCTCATGAAGCAAGTGCCAAGAGTAAAACAGAGCAAACATTTGTGCTCAATTAACCCCTTTTACAGAGAGCACTCTTCTTGAGCCTATGACTGCCAGCTGAGGTCCTCAGCAGTGGGCTGGGAGAAGAATGTGGCCAGGAAGAGACTCAGCAAAATGACTGAGGGTCTGTTGTTTTCAGGTTTGTTTACTGCAATGAACACACTGAGGGAGTACATCCTTTATTCCTGGCATCCTTTACTTTTACATTTGTAAAACACTTGCGTGTTAACTATTCAGAATGTACCAGCTGTTATGAGACACAGCAGGCAAACAACCCTTTAGAGCCGTGCGTCTCCAAGATCATGTTCACAGGCAATCTGCCAGCCAGCCAGAGAGGAATGGTTTGCCATACGTTTACAGTGACATCTTGAACTGTAATGGGTACGAAATTCACCTTAATTCTACGTTTGAACTGGAAGTAGAAGAGCATCGCTCTTGCCCATAGTCAAGAAACACTTGTCCTCCCCTTACCCAGATAAAAAGTTCTGGAAATAGGTTTCAAAACAAAGGATGGAAAAATTACTTCCAAGTATGCCTGAAGTGATGTTTATTTTTTGCATTTATTTTCTCCATGGTAATGTAGACAGAACAGAGTGTATTACATGTTAGGTCAAAAGCCTTAAACATTTTCCTGTCAAGCCTCAGCCGAATACCATTGCCAAAAACAATCAGCTGTAATCACCATCTGGAATTTGCTTTAAGTTTAACTGCGACATCCTTAACACATTGCTGAAAAACGTATGTGCTCATACTAGGGTCTTCCCCATGCTTGTTATTACTGTATTTGTGAGTCATGTGGCCAAAACTGAAATAATTTCAATTCTTGCATTTGAAGGTGTCATTCTTTGACAGATTCAGATTAAGGATGATTAAAATGTTAATTCATCAATTTGAATATATTTGCACATGCAAAATAAAATATGAACAAAGTCTCTAGACATATGATTTGGGATGGAATACTTACCATATTTTATTTACCAACTGCTTTTGAGTCTTTATTTTCCACTTAATTCTGGGGTAAGGAAAGAGAGTGTTTGTGTATACTCTGGGTAACTTTCAGGTTCATGATAGCACATTTTATCATGTGTTTCCAAGACCAAAAATATCTTCACTAAGTATTACCAATTTTAGCAATCAATATTCATGAATTTCAAAAAGTACCTAGCTATTTTGCTGTTCTGGCAGCTCAAAAAAGGTCATTCTGGCTTATCAATAGTCCACGAAATTTTATTTCAGCTCTATGAAATCTAGAGCAGCTCCTCAAGCTTAAAATAACATCATGGTATTATTCTACCTTAAGAATATTCTATCTTAAAGATTTATTCTATCTTAATTGCAAGCAAGAATTATTCTATCTTAAAAAAATTACAAAACAACCCTCCAAAACTGAATTAATAAGCATGAATTTAATATATTATTTTTTATTTTTTAAAAAATCCTATCAGTTGTCATATGCAACCTCACATTGAGCTCTTTTTTCACGTTTCATTGGACAGTTACTTCCCAGTCAGCTAGTTTTTACAGGCACAGTTTTAATAGAAAAGTGGCACCCCCACCCAGATACGCAGTGGTGTGGTCACATTAGGAAGTTTCAAGTTCAGTTTTCATCAGAAGTTCACTTAGCCTTGATGGAGATGCATATTAATGAGACACTAAGGCTGGAAAATCTCTGTAGCTGCTGAGCAACTTTCTAAGGAACTGGAGAGTGTGCTGAGAGAGAATACTTCAAACTCTGTTGAACTGGTACCTCTCCAGTAAAATATAGCCTGCTTGAAAAAAGAGGAAAATGCTTTAGTTTAGTTATTTAAATACTTGTTAAAGTGTCACATTCCAAATAAAATATGCTCATGTACAGAATAATATTTATTCTTTTGATGGGCATCAAGAACAACATTCCTTCAAATCAATCAGTTTGGAGAAATATGACACTGGGACAATTATAAAAGCAGCAAGAGAGTTTTAAGCATTTTCAGTCTTAGAAAATGGGGAAATGAATGAAGGAATAGAGTTAAGGGGTAGAGGAAAGAAAGTCATTTTAAATACTTTGCAATTGTATGTCAAAATACTAAAACAAGACTTCAGCTAGTTCATCAGCTTGATGATGTCAAAAAAATTTTGATCAGGAAGCCATTTGAAAATGTCAACCACTTCATGTCAAGCTACTCTTGAGTCAAAAAAGCTGTGAAGAGCTATATTATTATATTAAATAAAAAAACAGAAATGTGAAACATGAAATATCACATCTTAAACAACTGCACAATGTTCTCCTTTTGCTAAGAGGTCTAAGACTGAATTCTGATGCTCAGTTATTCGCAGCTTCTTGCTTTGTAATGGAGCTAATAAAAAGTAAGGAGGGAAAAAACGTTCCTGGTGTAAAAAGACTGACTCAGCTCCCTTGCTTTTGAGTTCAATTCACTTGCCTCCAAATGAAATCAGTCCAATATTCTTAAAAGAAATGTTAATGAGATCATTAGTCTTTATCCAGCAGATGTTGATAATTCGTCAGTGACTATTTTTTAGAACAGTATGTTTAATTTTCAGAAGCTCCCTCTTTCCAGGGAGGTCAATTACTCTAATGTGTTTATCTAGTTCTCTAACAGTAATACCCTATGTCACATGGCAATATCACTTTAAAAATAGAGCAGATTAAACAAATCGCTTTACTTGTACTGTAAAAACATTGGTTGTGGTTTAAAATGAACCTTCGTAAGTATGCCTTTAATGGCTTGTCTTCTAAAACACAAGGCAAGTGTAACTACAGTATTATGTTCCTCACAAACCCTGAGGCAATGTTGAAAGATAAACGGTGACTTTACTTTAAGTGCTATTGGTTAAATCTAAATGGACGCTGAACAGATAAGATCAAAATTAAGACACTGAAGATCAGCTTATGCAAAGCAATACCTACTTGCTAAATTCTACTGCAGATTATTTCTGCAGTTTTCATGTTTAACATCTTTAAACAGGCACAAAGCATACCAGTATGAAAAACAAGATGACAATTTACACCTTTGCGCTGGTTTTGTCTGGGATAGAACTAATTTTCTTCACAGTAGCTGGTATGGGGCTGTATTTTGGATTTGTGCTGACAACAGTTATGATAACACAGGGATGTTTTAGCTATCGCTGAGCAGGGCTTACACAGAGTCAAGGCCATTTCTGCTTCTCACACCACCCCACCAGTGAGAAGGCGGGGAGTGCACAAGAAGCTGGGAGGGGACACAGCTGGAACTGCTGACCCCAACTGACCAGAGGGATGTTCCATATGTATGACATCATGCTCAGCATATAAAGCTGGAAGAAGGAAGAAGAGGACATTCGAAGTGATGGCGTTTGTCTTCCCAAGTAACCCTTAGGCGTGACGGAGCCCTGCATCCCTGGAGATGGCTGAACACCTGCCTGCCCATGGGGAGAAGTGAATTAATTTCTTGTTTTGCTTTGCTTATGCGTGGCTTTTGCTTTAGCTCTTAAACCGTCTTTATCTCAACCCACAAGTTTTCTCACTTTTACCCTTCCGATTCTCTCCCCCATCCCTCACTGAAGGGGGGGGCACAGTAAGCAAGGGGCTGTGTGGTGCTTAGTTGCCAGCTGGGGTTAAACCATGACACCCATGCTTTTAATACTCAGGTCTGTTCTGCAAAATGCTACATGGTCTTATTTTAACAGAACACAAGTTTTTGCAGGATCAAGCCCAAACTTAGCATCTAAGTAACCCAATACTTAACATGCATGCTCAGCTTTTGCTTCAGTGCCTTGAAATTGGATGGAACTAATGCATGTGCTTAATTTTAAGCATAGTCCATGGGTCAGGAAGGGGCTGCCCACCACACCAACACCTTCTTGTGAGAAATGCTTGGTTCTCAGTGGAGAGGGACTACCAGCTCTGCTGGGACTGTGTTGATCCCCATATTCATGAACAGCCATGAAAAGGGGTAAGAACATTTGCTGATAATAGTCAGGGTAATAAAGGCAAGGACTAGTTGAGAACAACTGCAGAAAGACATGATAAAAATGAGCAATTAAATGACAGAAGAATTTCTATTTAAATGTAAAGGGACACATAAGGTTAAAAAAATCCCCTTAACTTCATATGCCAGATGATGAGCACTGAGCTAACTGTTATATCAGGAGGAAGACCTTGGGTGATGATAGTCCCATGAAAAGAATAGATTAATGCTCAGCTCTAGTCAAAAAAATAAATATACGTTGGAAATTATTGAGAAAGAAATAGAGACCAAAATAAAGATCACTGTTCGGTGGTATAACATGTGGCTTTCTTATATCTTAAATAGATATTTTTGCCTAAATTGGAGACAGAGTACTCAGTACTCAGCAAGAGTTGCTTTCTAACCTCTGTTATCCACTATTGTAATCAGAAGAGTCAGACTTGCTAAACAAAATACTGGATTGCTGTTAGCAACACAGGAAAAAACTAACAATGAGATTCTCAATAAGAAATTGCTTTGAAACAGAGTATCTTTACCTTAAAAACTCAGTGATTATACTTCTCATATTTTCCATTTCAAATAGAAACTTCATTAGTTTTCTTTCAGAAATCACTCAATTAAAGCAAATGCTTGTAAGGAATGCAGATAGAAGCTATGCTTTAAAAAAAAAGACAACAAGTAGATAAACAGTATTGACTTTGACAAGGGACAAACTGCAAAATCTCAACTATTTTGCTATCATAATTTTAATTACGTAGAAAGCTGAACATGTCCCAGAAGTAGACATCTACATTTCATCAGATGAATTTTATCCCATGTGTCCATATAACTTTGATCTTGGCTTGAGTGTCTATGTGCTAAGAGGAACAGAAAATAAATAGTAACAACTATTAACCTTGGAGGTTACAGTGGTATCTCAGTAAGTGAGCTATTAAGAATGCAGATAAAGTTATTAATAGCAGTTATTAATTATATTATGGTGGTCCCTGCAAAGCCCAGCTGAACACCAGTACACAACTGTACTGGCATTTTAAAGACAGAAAAAGAAAACAGCCCCTGCTCCAGAGAATTCAACATCCAAAATTTAGATAAGGCAGAACAAATGGCCAAAACAGACTTGCTGACTTGAAGGTGAGCCAGAATGGTCAGTCAGCAAGTTTAGCAGAGTGAGTGGAGACTCAGGTTTCTACTTGCATAGACAACTTAAAAATAAAAGAAAAACTGTCAGGGAAATGGAGTCAAAACAGAATAAAGATGGGAATTATCCTGTTCCTGAAAACCTGGGTGCCCTCTGGTAGTGCCAGCAGTCTTTGGTACAGAGATTGGCTTTATTTTCCCCCAACTGCTTCATGACATCCTTGCAATAACATCCTCAGCACCACTGTCTGCGTGCTTTCGGAGTATGGTGCTGCAGCAGAAGCACGGATTATGACAGCATCCCTCTAAGTACCCGTCTCAAAGAATGCCTTGGGAAGGAGGCATCAGAGTAGGGATATTGGAAACAGGTTGGTTTTTTTTTTTTTTTTGTTCACAATTTCAGAAACTGAAGTGCTTCTGAAAAGGTTGTTGAAGTGACCACATTAATGTGGTGTCACAGGGATTAAAAAGACAAGTACAAATGATTGGCTAGAGGAATGCCTATAAGCAGGTGAATACTGACAAATAACTTCAGGGAATATTAATGTTGCTTTTCCATTAAATCCATTTCACTTCTATTCATAGCAATTTCTTTGCATTGTAGGAATAACTTGCCAAAGCAGGGAATTTTAAATTCATGCTAGAGACTACTAGAAAACAGAATTGTTATTTGTAGCTGGGAATACTTGTACCAGAAATATGACTGATTTTTTTCTGGCCAGGGAACACGAAAGCCCATGACCCGTTTGTTCAGTCAAAATCAGCTGAAATTTGAAGGCCAGATTCACTTTCCATTCCAGTAGATGAATAACTGCTTTCAGAGATAACTCAGCAAACAGTTTCTACTCAAGAAATTTGGAAAAACGCCATGTAAATAGTGAAGAGGGAAAATTAGTTTTGATTGCTTCAGATTAATCTAGAGGAAAAATCGACTAATCTCTGTGTCAGAGTTGTTAAGCGAGCAGACATGCTTCCACCGTAACTAGACTGTTCTTCAAATAGCAGCAGGTCCCATCTCATCTAATAGTTGTCTATCTCAGTAACTCCAAATTTGCACTGTAGTGTAACTTAGCACAGTCAGGCATGAAATAAGGAAACTAGCATTTCTGGAATAATTTGTAAAGGAAGATATTAGCATTTCTAGAATCAGCCACATTACTTGAGGAAGCAATAAAGAACCCATCATTTAGTCCATGTGAAGAGAGAGTTTCTAATAAAATGTATCTGAGGTGATAACAGACTGCGATTAACAACACAACGTTAGGGATGAAAAGTAACTTATAGCTCTGTAACTTGGAAATATATGCTGCTGTTAATAAAGCACTGTGAATGCTTTAAGTGCGGCTGGAAGAGGAGTTTTGGCTTGTCTCAGGCAGAAGAAAGCAGATGGACACCAGACAAAGCTCTCTCTACATCTCACACAGCTTTTTCCCGTGATACGTACATGTGTATTTCTCATCTTTTTAATGATAAACTCAGCATTGTTTAGAAAATTACCTATGGCTACTTTCAAATTCATAAAAACATGTTTCCTTTCTTAGAATACGATAGTGTACATTTTAGAGTCCACATATTTGTTGTTCAAAAATTTTGCAAGTAGTAAGTGCAAAATAAACACCAACAGTATAAGTTCACATGTAATTTGAAATATCAATTAATAAAAGCAAACTCAGTGCATACACTCCAAAAAGTGAGAGAATTCAGCAAAATTCTGAGATAAAATGTATGTATTTATACATTCTAAATGGAGGTCATACAATTTGAATAGTTAAAAAAAACCCCAGCAGCTTAATTTTCTAAATTCTAATGTGCCATAGATTAGAGATGTATTAGATAGACTAATCTAAAAAAACTCTTTTGCCTACAGGATGATACCTACTTTTCCCTTTTCCTCTCTCTTCTAAGAAAACCACAGTAGTTTCTGGCTTGATAATAAGTGAACTACTAAAAAACTAACTTTTGTTGTTAGTCTAGAAAAACAGAAGTCTACATTTTTCTGACACACTAGTAGAGCAGAATATTGATGGAAAAAAATAACTCTGACACAGAGTAAATTACTGGGGCTGCTCCTGCAAAGTTGTTGCTGGAACCTGACCTTGTGTTTCTTATTCCTTATTAAAAATGTGCATACAATTAGTACATAATTTCTCTATTTCCACTGACAAGCCTTATCGCGCTATTCCATAGACACTACAAGTGAAATTATCAGGAAGCATGTATTTCAGCTGTTGGTACGCTGGGGTATGTTTTCTGTTAATTGTTCTGTACTGCTTTATAATTATGCCTGGTTTATTTAGTTTTGCCTGTAATTAGTAATTTTTAATAGACCTGATACATTTATTCTAGCTTCTAATACTGTATATAAATAGAAATATCATAAGCATATTAGGGGAAAAGTTTGGATGTATTGAAAAACTCCTTTATGGTGAACTAAATAGGCCAACAAGGTACCCTCCATTTGCCTCTCTAGCAGCTAACAACCTTGGGCAGACTCCTCCTGCTGCAGCTGAAATAATGTGACTTTCAACATCAAATAAACTATTTCAGGTAGCACAATAGTGCAATTAATGAACAAATACAGAACGCCATTTGATGCAAGATTTCTTAAAAACTTGTCAATGGATTGTATAAGATGTGAATGTCTTTGTCCTACTTAGCTGAGACAAGGGCATAGATTGCATTATCCGTTATCATAAAAAAACTGAAACAAGTCTTTGTCGCCTGCTCTTGCAATATAACTGTACTGCTTGTGATACTAGCTTTTTTTATCTTGCAGTCTTGTGATACTGTATTTAAATTATTAGACTAGAATATCATCATTTGGGGGCTTAGATTTTGTTTAGGCAATACTAAAACTAGATAATATGATTCTCTCCAATGCCTCTTAATGAGCTAATGTAACTTTTTTCATTACTTCCGTGAAAATACTGATAAGTATGTTCAGTTTATTTGTATCCATTTCACCTCCTCCTCCACAAAATCAAAACACATGGATTTTATTCCACTTATTGGAAAACTGGTGAACGATGAAGTTGAAGTAACAGATGTGACAAAATTTGGCCTTTTATGTTAAATGTCTAACAATACCAAATTACTTACTGTGGAGAAATCAGGACAGTGTATTTTCCCCAAAGCTTTCATATTGCAATCTTCGTGAACAGCTTCCATTTTATTAATTAGGAAATACCAGTGTTTAGTTACTGTGTTTCAGGATTAGTCTAGCAGCTTAATAGAGAAGTGAATGAAGCTCAATGTTAAATGAGTATTGAACTACTAAAAAAAGATATTACAACCAGTGACTGGTCCATTTTACAAAAACTCTTTACAGACCCTGTCAAAAAGGCTTACCCTTCCCACTGACTCGTATCAGTTGCAAGCCAAAGATCATATGCTTCCACTGCATCCCACAACCCACAGCCTCAGGCAAAGAAAGATGGCACAAACTGGAGCTTGTGCAAAATGTGGGTGAAAAACAAGCCAACAGTAGCTCCTAACTTCCAATGCCATAGACATCCTGGTGAAAGTGAATGAGAATAGAGTGAGTAAAGGAAAATGGGGGAAAAAAAACCCCACAGAACAGCATAAAAACATTAAAATTCTTATTCCTGCTATAATAATGAAACAATTACGTCTGAAACAGTAAAAGCATGAAGATTCAAAACCAGCTTTGGATTAACAGGAAAGAGAGATGAGGAGGTAAAATGAAAGCTCAGGCTGAGGACATGATTCTCATTACACCCCTGGAACCACAGACTGGAAGCACTCCAAGAGATCAGACTGTCTGAAGGTAGGATTTCTTACACCTACAGCATTTACCTGACCTGGATAGACCCAGGACAGGATCCCGTGGAATATTTCTGGTTATGTACGTACATCTTTGAAGCACTACTTATTTCCTAAGTAATTTTTTTCCAGCCAGTTTAGTTCCCATACAACCACAGTTTGCTCACTCTCACTCAGTGTGACCTCCTGTTCCATGCAGATAAAGTGTGCTCAAATGCAATTTAAAGGACAATCTGAAGTAATACCTAGATGATGGGATATTTAGGGTCAAGTAAAACACAAGAAAGTAGAAACTGACTGAATTTAAAGAAAAGTAGAATAATAAAAACATCTTTTAACCTTAACTAAACGCATACCGTAATTTTCCAGCTTTACGTAATTTTCTGTGTTTTGATTTTTGATCAAATTTGCCATCAAATCAAAACTAACAATAGAGCAGAAAGCACATTCCAGAAATACCATATAGTCATGGAGTGGCAGGGTTGTTGTCACTTTAAATGAAATAAAATTCAGTGTGGTTATAGACACGATATAAAACCTAAACTGCCATATAAATTTATGATGGATAAAGTCCCACTAAAGTTGCTGCCTATTTCCTTAGGTTCTTTGAAGGCGGTAATGAAACATAAAGATATGTAAGGTTTTGTGACAGCCCATACAGCTTAACGCTGACTTTCAACTTGAAACGGTTTGAGTATTTTAAATAAATCTATTTCTCCTCCTAATTCTCCGAAGGCCACTTTGTCAGCCTAGTACAAACCATCAGGAGTCGGTGCCTCACAGAATTAATAAGGGACTATTTGTGGCACTAGTTTTAATAACAACATAACTGGCTTTTATGTAATAGTTTAGTAAGTTGATTACTTCCTGATGATGGGGATGGGCCCCTGTTTCAGGCTGGAACACCTGCCTTCAACTCACAGGACGTACGCCTGAACCACCACAGTACAGGCGGTATTGAGCGGCAGAATCTCACACTACTCTGGCCTCTGTGTTTTATATTATTTACCCAACCACATCTGGGTCAAGGTGAATGTATGCATTTGGGGTCACAGCTTTTAGGATGGTTTTGAATCCTGTTCTGAAAGAAATTTCTTGGCACAATTAATGCCATAAATACTAGGTATCACAAAATCCCCCTAAACATCATTTCGATGGTAATTTTTGTGCTTTCCATATTATTAGCTTTTTACTATTGCAAAGAGCAGAGAAGGCATATAGACCTTAAGATGAGAAAAGTATTAAATAATGTATGTTGTAATTGAAAAGTAAAAGCCAGACAGCATCAAAAGTGTTCCAGGCGGTATAACAGTTTTTTCTGTTCCTGAAAATGAGTCATCATATTTCAGCAAATGCATGGTCACCAGTCTTAGTCTGCACGAAATCTGTTATGGTTTTTTGTGACTCAGTAGTAGATCTGACAAAAAAATCAAAAATATTTCATATTGGGAAACACATTTCTCTGGAAATGAAAGAATACCACTTCTTCCAACATCTTCTGGAACAGAAGCACAGAGGAAGTTAAGGACTTGACAATGCTGAAATATCCTGTCTCTCAATTAAAACGAAAATTGTAACAACTGTATATGTAATAACGCAAACGAAAAATAAAGGTGAAATCAAATGTTTTTAGTTTGTCAAGCTAAAATATTCTAGCTTAATTGAATAATATTCTTCTTGATTCTTCCTGTTGGTAAACTTGACATTACCATTTTTCGTTCCTTACTGAAGAAAGATGTCAAAATCATAAAATCCTTCACAAAAAAGAACTGCTGAACAAGCTATTGCCATGCAACTGTAGCTGTCATCTCTTGAAGTCACATCCCAAACATATAAAATTGTGGTCCTACATTCACTGAGGTTTCTTTGCCATCATCCTCTAAATAACAAAAAAAACCCTCACAACAATGGCTTTGAGAAGTGAAAGTGAGTAACTTCAGAGTGGACTGAACTAATAAATAATGACAAATCTGCACTGGAAAATCAGTAATATTAAAGACTCAGAAATAAATTGTTCCTATATCGTCTTCCCTCATAGTTAGATTGCACTGTAGGTCTACATGAACATACACACACAGCATACATATATGTCCCTTACCTACACATAAAGATAAATACATTCCACTAATTTATTTTTCCAAGTTAATAAAATTACCTTTGAGCTCAAAAATTAGAAAAATGAACTTTGAGATAACAAAATAACATTGCCTCTTATGGGGTGGAGGTGGAAAAAGAGACAAGAAGGAAATAACTAGAAAGTGGGGGGGAAGGGAGAAAAAAGAAAACAGAACAATCAAAGCTGCTGTAAGGATGGTGGTTCTGTGCCCTGTTATTTTTATGACAAAAGACATATTTCCCAATAATAGCAGCTGAAGCTTCTTTTTTCTAGCTGCAGGCTGAAAAAAGCAGATGGACCCCTTTCTGACTTTTCAAAGTTACAACTATACTTACATCTGTATCTCTTTTGTACCAGCAATCCAATAATATCAAAATCCATGGAACTGAGAACACTTCTGAAAATACGACAATTAAATTTATCTGGACATCAATTTGCTTAGATATGAAGGTCCATTATGAGTAAGCAAACATTCCACTACAGCATATATCAAAAAGCCTGCTCACCTTACAGAGTTCACTAACAGTAGAAAGTAATGGAATTAATACAGTGCATTGCTATCGACCATTTTCTCAGCAATGAGCAACTGTTTTGCAGCCCTGTTAATACTATCTTTTCATGAGCCGCCAGCACTGACACTGTAAAAGCAACTGCTTCCACTTCTTCTGTCACCAGTGGTTATAAACACCTTAGAGTAATGGGACAACTGGCAAGGCTTAGAAAGCCAAATGGGGAAAAGTTAATTTTCAATGGAAATAAGATGGAAACACCAGTGCAGAAAAATTATTAAACATACCAGTTTCAATTTGATACTGAAATTTTGGAATAACATGCAGACATAACCTCTGCTTATTTTTAGGAATGAACATGAAAGGTTCTCCTCATCCCAAAAGCCTCTGCAACTTCAAACAAAACACAGATGTTTCTACGTGCACTGTAACAGGTCCAAGACATTTTTGCAATATAACAAAAAGCAAATGGAAAAGCAACTCTCACTGCGCAGCCTTGGAGGCCAGACCACTCATCTGAGATAAGGAATAGATGAATTATTTCCTAAGTAGTTGCCTAGTGAACAAAATGGAACAGCTTCAACAGATCAAAAAGGGAGTAGATAATTCTGATAATATCTGATAATTTGGACCACTCATGAGGGAGTATAGGAGAGTAGCCAGGCAGGGACTTTATCTGATTCTCCTGCGCTCTAGGTGACTCACCTCATTTACTGAACATTATTCTTTTTGGCACCCCTCTCTCTCTTCCTCCCTCTCCCTGCTTTGATGAAAAATATTCAGATACGAAGTTTTTCCTTACTAAGGAGTTATTGATAGCATCACATTTTCTTTTAAAAATAATAATAATTATTAATATCATTATTATTATTGGCAACCATTAATTGGCATCCTCTATTGAAAACTCGTATTTGCAGAAAATGACAGCTCCTAATTATGCCAGAGCCTTAACTTTTCACTGCCAAAATGAAGGCAAGATTGGCATGCCAGTTGGGTGTGTTACAATACAAGGTCAGACATTGCCACTGCTGTTACTGGAATTGTCTGTGGTACATAAAAATAGCAGAACAAGAAAAGAAACTCCCTACTAATGAGTAAGGAATATTTAATAGTCTAACAGTGGAATTTTCCTTTGGTGGATTATAGTAACCTCCCCTGAGGTTACTATACATTACCCTGAGGTATGACTCCTCCCTAAGAAAATTAAAAGGTGGACAAAATAACAACCTGGCCTAAACAAGTTATATGCATGGAACATGCCATTGATAATGGACCAAAAAATTATTAATTTTAAATATGTTTTACCAAGAAACTGAAGCTTGCTGGTCTTATAGGTACCCAGAACAGTTGCATTTTTCATTATTTTTATACCACTCACGGAACTGAAAAGAAAAATTCATATCATGAAGCATCTTTAAGGCAATCCCACTCTACTGGGAGATGTTACAGCAGACTGACACCCTGGGAGCTTCCCAGTGTCCCCTCCTTCTCTATAGACTTAGATATAGATACTTAGATACTCTCATAGTTGTATCTTGAATACAGAGAACTACTGAATTTAAGACATTATGAAGAAAAAAAGAACTTAGACCCAACAATACTTTGCTTGTGTTGGAAATCTCTAAAAAAGTTCTTTTTGAAATAGTACGTGGTGGGTGATATATCTTCTTAGAAATACGGGTTATGAAAAGTACACAAAGCCTATCTTCTTCAAATTCAAGCCTTCAAACTGTCTTCAAAGTATTCTATATTGTAGACCTGAAACCTAACAGTCTGTCAAATGTTCCAAAATGAAGACTGTAGGAAACAACAGTGTTCCCCAGAAGAACTGAGTGTTTGACAACATCCGTAAAACTTGCATTTCTTTGAAAGGTCTTTAACAAATAATAACCATACCAAAATAAGACAATTCATGTTACATACTACTTCTGGAGGGAAAAAAAAAAAATCAAAGAAATCAGTTAAGTACCTTGAGAATTAAGACTTAAGAAAGAATATTTAATTGGCTAGCATTAGACAGCATTCACAGAAACATTAACAGGTAGGAATAGGTGATCTGCAAGGCATACAGCACTTCTCAACCAGCTGCACTCAAATGCAAGAGAGGATAAATCTACTTGCCTAGAACTGCAGCAATCTCAAATCCACAGTAGATGCAGGGTACATTTAACACTGAGGTTGCATGGGCACAAGGGAGCAAGACCAGCAGAGCATCAAAAAGGGCTTGTCTCTATCAGCCTGTTCAAGTTCTTAAAGACCTGCTCCCTGTTAGGTATAGAGATTGCCGTAACCCCATTGATCTTACAGGAATATACAGGATAAAAGGATACAGATGTATGAATACTGATGGATGAGGGATGTGTCATAGATAATCTGCGGTGTAAAGAAAAAGAACATTTTAGCGATCTTCTTTGGCCACACTGAGTCTCATAACCTCTTACCAATGGCCTACTAAAAGGCATAGAACAAAGTGAATTTGTAACACTCCGTTGTAAGAATGGTGCTATAGCACCAGGGAAATCACTGACAACAATTAAATGTAAGCATTGGTATATATTAAATATCATTCTGGATTACTATCAACTATGTCAAGGTTATAAGCCTATCTGCATTGCCCTGAGAATATCAAACCCCAACTGGTTCCCAATTTTAAAAGTGCTGACTGTGTAGGAATTGGCTGAGATGGAACAATATAACCTTGTACCTTATGACGCATTTTTATATGCCAAGGACACCATAGCAAACAAGCATCTGGGAAGGCAGGGGAATCTTCAGCTGTCTATTGATTTTAGAAATCTCAGATTTGGAAGTCCACTTTGAGATAACTCATACCTCAGTCCTTCAAGGAATGAAGGAAAGATGTGGCAAATCAGGAACTATGAAAAGATGTCACTTTTGGGGGAAAAAAAATTAAAACTTGTTGATGGTGCACGGTACAGGCATGCTCATCCAAGGTCATAGGAGAGGTGCGTAATCACAATGCAATAGCAACTGCAATAGAAACTGCATTTGAAATTATTTCAGTGGAAGAAATTGTGAACAGTGACAGAAACATTAATTTAAAACAGATAGAATAGCAGCCTTTAGTGATGCTGGTGCACTTAGCATGACTAAAAGGCAGTGTACAATATTTTTACATGCCAGCAAAGACAGCACTATGAATTACAAAACTCTTACTTAGGGCAGAAATACATTTTGAAGAACAGTATAAAATAAAAGATATGCCTTGGCAGGCATTGTTCTGAAGGTGTGCAGGTTTTTACCTGAGTTTTTTTAATATAATACTCCATTTTGCTGAGCCATTTTGACTCACTGTTTCTTCTTACACTGATTAGTTATCAGAGCAGCAGATCTGTGTCAATGTTAGACCATTTTTTATAACTTTTCAGTTACCAATAGTTTATCTCATCACACTGTCAACCACGAGGTGGATTAAGTCACAAAGCTCCTAAAGAGACATGGGTTTTTTATGCAGTATCATAAAACTTCACATTGAACACTTCAGGATAAAAGGCTTATTAAAATGTGCTTTTTTTCACTGGCAGAAATAATATTTTTTCTAAACTAGACATAGTAAGTGGAAGATTGAAAGTCTAGTATTGGGCCAAATCATCTGACGACTTTGAAACATCTCTATCCATTTAAGAGTTATTATAATTGATTTTGTTCTACCTACATAGTGGAGTTCACCTATTAACACTAATGGGCTGATGAACACTTCTCCCCATATCCAAGAAACCTATGATATTCTTTCAAAGCACATAACACAGGACACATAACTCTGTTTTTCAACTACAAATACTTGATCTGTCATGGAAAACACTGTGAAGAGGTAGAATTCTACTTAATCGTTCTTCACCTGCTACTTTAGAAATATTCTGAGGACATCGTCTAAGGTAACTGAATGCTAGCCATATCCCTGCAAAGCTCTGGCACAGTCTTAGAACTGGAACAGACTATGCCAGTTACATGCGTTACACTTAAACTCAAGAGCAACTTGAAAAGAAAAGTTTAAAAAGGTTAGATTTGTTTCTCTGTTCCACATTTAAAAGAGCTTTTCAGCAGATCAATGAAATGGGTCAGCAAGGTAAGTCTTCAGGAGACTCCAGAGTTTCCAGCGGTAACATGGAAAATTCTCTAATTTTTACTGCTGCAGCCTCACTGAATTCAGTTGAGATGAAGTTGAGATTGGATCACTGAATTCAAAATATTACAAGGCAAAACTAAACGATCTTCACCTTTTCATTCTCTCCAGGTCATACACCTTATTTCTTCTACACACAAGTAAATTCTCAATGTTATCACTAGGAGGCTAGCGATAGAAGGTCTAGGAGCTAGGAGCTCGATAGCAGGTCTAATAGCCAAGTCTAAGAAGGCCCCTAGGCAGCATATTTTGAAGTGTTTGCTCTCCAGTGCTTAATGGGTGTCTGGGCTCCCTGCCCAATTTTTGGAGAGAGATGGACACTTCAGATGGTGCTACTAAGAGTCATAACAGGGAGCACAGATCTGCTGACAGCTAGTCAATGGGAAATGTCAGGGCTGAGGCATTGCCCTTTCTGTGTGTCACAAAACAGTCATTCCACAAAACCCACACATACCCACACTGACTTTCTGTCAGTATGAGTGCTCCCACCATGGGAGCAGAGCCACATGTTCCATTAGCACAAAGAATCACATCAGGTCAGGTAGAGTAGTGTGCCAGAGCAAACCTTGTCCCACACCAGATTTTGCCTGAAGCCCTTCAGACCAAAGAGGGAAGGGATTCCTAGTCTCCTGCTTCCTTTCTTCAAGACATTAGTGGACGACATGGTGGACTTCCTTGGGTTTGTTTCCTTTTATAAAATAAACCACTGCTACTATAGGGAAATTTTTTTTACAGGAAATAAACTTGATGATTGGAACAACTCTACATTCTGTAGCTTTCATCTGGGATGGCTTGCAAAAATACTCTAACTCAGCAAATATGACAAATTTAGAAAACTGGTTTTCTCTCTTTTGTTTCCAACTGTAAGAAGAGACACTGAAGCACATGTCTTCTTGATACGTTTATTTGTAATAGTCTAAATAAAAACTGTCACTAAAACTGCTCATGTTTTGCATCTCCAGCTGTGGAAACAAACTTGAGGGACTCGGAGCTACGAATCCAGTAACAGGCTCTGACCCTTCGCAACCACTGCCTGTGAGCACAGAGCACAGACCTTGTGTCTTCCCAAGACGCTTACATGACATAAAGGAAGAGGTGGGGGACTGAAAAGATGCTAGAGAACAAACATTTGGGGGCATATTTCTCAGTGCAAAAAAACCCAGCTGAAAATCACTTGAGTACATTTGTAGCTCAATTTAAAAATAAACTACAGTTTGATAAACTTTATCCATGTAAAACATCAGAAATGTGAAAATACTAAAAAATATTTAGCAGATATATATCTCTGTATTCCTACATCAGATTTGCAAGTATAAATCATCCAGTGAAAAGAACAATGTCATGCCCCAAAACTCTGCTAACCAACCAGAATGCTGCACAAATAAAACGTTATATACATGCAAATGGAGAGGGGAAATGGTGCAAATACGGCACTTTCGACACAACAGTCCAGCTCAGCTGCTGCCTACCCCTGACAGGGTCTGCATGTTTCTGATCCTACTTAAGCCCTCTAGGTAGCTAGAAAGCTGCTTCTATACCTGTTCCAAACTGCCCTAAGCAGCGCAGATGACCAAAGATTGATAGACATCCAAGAATTAGAACACGGCAATGGAACTGTCTTGATGACCAGTAAGAATATTCCTTTGTAAATGACTAACTAATTCAATTATTACATGACAATAATATCACTGCAAACATGGAGATGTCAGTCAAAATTGGAGTCCCAAAACATAAACCCAGATTAAAAGATGGTACCTGTTAAGGAAAATGGAGAAAAAAATAAGCTAAGACAAGTTGAAGGCTAGTAAGTGTTCAAGAAGTCTTGAGAGAAAATGCCAGACGTTGTGATTTTCCTCAGTGTCCTAAACTGCCTAAACTGACCAGACATAGTTATGATTTCTGTGAAGATCAGTCATTCTTTCCGTAATAATAAATATGAAAATATTTTTAAAATATATTTACACATAAAATTAATAAAAGCTCTATTTAGCAGATTAAGAAGTTACATTTAATACACTAATAATACAGGAATTCAGAAGACATTTCTTGTGAGGTGTCACCAGTCTTGTTCCTTTTTCATTGGACTGATCCTGCTGAGTATTTGCAATGACAAGAACACAGTCAGGGGAGAAAGAAATGGAGTTCTCATCTTCCAGCCACAAACTGGATGTCAGGATAGTGGATGCAATTCAAAGAGTTCTGTGTTACCACCAGCCATATCACTTGTATATTTCTCAAATAGCTTAAACTTAAAGATGGTAGTCAAGGAAAATATCACAGATGAGCTTTTTGATACAGGTTTTCTAGACAGACAGACTGGTTCTTCTAGACAG
Source organism: Phaethon lepturus (assembly GCF_000687285.1). Classification (NCBI taxonomy): domain Eukaryota; kingdom Metazoa; phylum Chordata; class Aves; order Phaethontiformes; family Phaethontidae; genus Phaethon; species Phaethon lepturus. Next base: position 53,318 of record NW_010521190.1, read on the forward strand.
GAGCTAACAAGAAGCACCAGTTATAGAGAAAAAAAGTCATTTACGGGGTGAGGTTGCTTGCCCCCTTTCTTGTCAGATTTTTTTTTTTTTTTTTACCACCTCTCCCCTAGGTTTAGCATGCATAATGATTAATATAGTATTAAAATTTTTTAGTATATTTAGCACTGGAACATAGAGCTACAGGTGCATTGCTGCTCCAAAAAGCTTACTGTCAAAAGATCAAAAAAGGAGAACTGAAGGAAAATGAGACTCCTCAAAAATGTGTAATAATCCTGAAATTCATGCTTCAAATATCTCAAACTATACCTCTTTCATGACTTAGCAAAAACTTACAGCTTTTTTCTTCACATAAGAGAAAAACTTTCAGAGAAAGTGGAAGGAAATCCATAGTACCATGGCCATGACTCATGTGGGACTGTAAGTTTCAAAACTGTTTAAATGAGAGGAAAAACAAAATTCTGTATTAACTAACAACTAAAAATTTTAATTTTAGATGCTTCCTTTTTCATTTCAGTGTTGGATTCATAAACCAAATATTTAACTGACTATCTCTCTTTCATTGTCTGTACAAAAATAAGAGAAAGAAACTGATTCACTAGATGAAGCTTCTTAAAATAGCTGAGGTCAAATAAAAAGATGTTTATATATCTCTGTAACAAATAATGCCCCAAATTTATGATACTGTACTGTCACCACAATTTTAAATTCTTAGCTCTAACTAGGTTGTTCAACACAGAAGCGTGTAGTTTTAAAATTACAATGGAGCTGAAGCTGAAGAGGTCATGTCTTCAGCTGGTATTCAGACCATGTTCACTTTAGACAAAGGATCCTTATGCATCTATAAAGGGGGAGAGAGAGTTTCCTAAAGGCAAAATCCAAAGTTGTCAAAATTACTTTCTCACCCTGAAGAGTACTGGTAATTGGCTGAAGCAGACAGCATGGGAATTGCAACAGCACAGGAACTTCTGTGTCACAGGAAAGCATCCAGCAGAGCTGCTGTCAAATGCTACCATTTCTAAACACCCTGCTAAGACTAAAAATGTTTTTACCTCAAATACAAACTTTCTTAACTATTAAACAAGAGTTGACAAGAACTAGTGAGTCTATCAATTATGTTACAAACAGAAAAATAGTATATGTATAAATTTTGGTGTCAACTAATTTTATTTTCACTACCTTCTATGGGAATAAAAATGTGAAGGTTAAATGAAAAGGAAGAAAGCATGTAAAGTTCTACCAAATTTGTTTTATAATGATTTTAAAAATAAGCTATCTCTTAATGGATTTACTTGTTTTAAACGTTACAGTGTTAATTAATTGTATTCATGCAAATTATTTTGACACCTTCATTTCCAGTGCCTGGCAGTTACTATGTCAATTAAGAGGCCAAATAAACAGACTGATTTTTTTTAAACTATTTTTAAAACCTACATATAAACAATATGCAAACATTAACAGAAATATAAATAAACATCCACCTAGGGCTAAGTTACTAAAATTGTCACAAAATAAAAAGGACAAAGAGAAAAATACATTTATCGTATAGCTTGGTTTTGATATGGGCAAAATAAATAGGTGATGCAAAAAAGAGTGTTTGTATGATTGATGTTGAAGGAAAAACAGTGTTTCACTCAGAAAGTCTTTGCAAGAAAAATGTAAGTTACTTGCTTGGGTTTAATATCTTAAAACGTCTTGGCACTCAAAACAATGCAGTAGATCTAGAAGTTACTCCTCACCTGCTGAAATTACATTTTAGTTGTTTTGGGTTTTTTTAACTCCCTTGTTAAAACATATCTGACATTAAATTTCCCCAGCTAGAAATCAATTCTCATGTGGGATGCCCACTCATTTTTGAGACAGATGAAGATATAACCCATGCCTTTGGCTGAGGGAAGAATTGATCATCCTTAAGAGAACCACTACACCTTCTTCAATACTGTGCTTTGGAAATCCCACAGGAAGGTATTCTTAAAAACAGATTCATTTTAAATTATGCACAGCAATATTCTCTCTCCAGGTTCAGGTTTTGGCCATAAATCTTGTATGCCACTATCTTAAAAGTATGAACAGAACCATTAACTCAGCAGTGAAACTCTCAGTTTTTAGGGGAGATAAATGATTGATTGTCATTAGCCTTTGAATATTGCCAGTCACTTAAGGTAAACTAAGGTAAACTATGATGCATAGAGAATTAATCTGGAGAGATAAAAACTATAGATAGGACCATTTTCTTTGGTTCCTATTCAGAGGAACAAAGATGCTGTTAGAAATCTTCACACATATTCATATAAATATGTACATGCACATTTGTTGACCCACCTAGTGGATAAGGGAAAGGTTGTGGACGTTGTCTACCTGGACTTTAGTAAAGCCTTTGACAGCATCTCCCACAGCATTCTCCTGGAGAAACTGGTGGCTTGTGCCTTAGACAAGTGTACTCTTTGCTGGGTAAAGAACTGGCTGGATGTCTGAGCCCAGAGAGTTGTGGAGCATGGAGTAAAATCCAGCTGGTGGCCGGTCACAAGTGGTGTCCCCCAGAGTTCAGGTTTGGGGCCAGTCTTGTTTAATATCTTCACTGATGATCTGGATGAGGGAATCGAGTGCT
>NW_010521191.1:0-5246 GCF_000687285.1 Phaethon lepturus
CCAGCCTGTCCAGATCCCTCTGCAAATGTGCGACTGAATCAAATGTGTCTCTCCCCGTTCTTTTACAAGCAAGGAGGCCTTCTGCTTCTGCATCCGACTTCCCCTGCCAAGTCACGATGCCCTGACTGCGAAGGTATGCGAATCACTATGGAGACTGTTGCAAACTCACCAATTTGGTCTTAGTGTTTCAGCTGAGCACTAAGCAACAGGTGCTGGGCAGCTTTTTGGAAAGAGTTTCCCCCCCGCTGGTGTGCAGTGCCTGAAGGCAAAGAGAGGTTTTTTCCTTCCCAGCTAACAGTAAGTGCGTGGGCCAGGTGCTTTGGTGGGACGGCCCGAAGCGGAAGAGTCCGTATGACATGGATCAGGCCCCGGTTACTGGTGGAGGTGGTGGGGCTTGTTCATCAGAGGAACAGTCAGGTTCAGGTTCATTCAGAAGGTCTCCTGCTCTTCATGCTATGGAGGGTTTTAACCCTGCGGGCAACTTTCCACTGTATGTAAAGCCTTGCAACGGCTCATTCAGGGCGTCACCTCAAAAGGCAGAGGAATCCATGGGAGCTGCAGGTACGCGGGGTCCCAAGGCAGGTCTATGGCGATGGGCGCAGGCAGACCTCAGGTCTCTGTATCAGGGCTCCCAGTCGTTACTGGACCAGAGGCCAGCCAGCCACAATAGCCCAGGAAGACAAAACCTGCCGAGTGAAACACAGCGCCTTTCAGCAGCTACGGCCTGTCGGGCTGCGCAGCCCCTGGGGAGCAGCACCTCCTCCCCGGTCCCGGCACAGGCCGCGGTGCAAGAACTTGACCCAGGAAAAACCTGGGCTGGGGGCAGGGAAAGGAGCATTTTGCTGTCCCTTGCAGACACAGTATGTGTGTTACATGCTCTAATGACAGCCCCAGGCCATCTGCCAGCCCAGCTCCTCACTCGGAGGCTGGAGCACGAGCATCTCTCATCGCTCTGCCCGTCGCTGCGGGCGTGAGCGGTGCGGTGGTCAGGCGCCGCTCTGCCAAGCTCTGCACGGACACGTTTTGGAGCTGAGATTAGCACATACCTTAGGCACGTGCGTCCATTCCTGGCGTCTCGGCACAGGCGAACTGGGGGACTGCAGTCAGCTGTAGGTAGTTTAAAGCACCCTTCTGAAGAGCCCACCTAAATATGTCATCTTTTCCGTTTGGAAAAGGGAGCATAGCTCTGAGAAAGAGAAAATTCAGAGCATCCATGGGATTTGCCAGATCAGAGACAAACTGCATGAAAGCGCTGGCAGCTCCTCGCTGCGCAAATTTGCCCAGGCGGCCCTGCCCCGTCCCTGCCCCCTTAAGCAGGTCTGCCTGACGTCGGACCCGGAGGCGAAGGGGAATGACAGCCACGGCTAACAACTACATGGATTTACGCATCGAATGCTCTGTGCATTTCAGCCACCTTGGAGGAGCCGAATCTACAGCCTGGCAGGCACTCCGTGGGACAGCAGCGAGGAATAACTGCATCCAGAGGCACCCAGCGTAGCAAGGCGAGCAATTTTTGACCAGGCGCTGCTGATGCAAAGCCGCCAGCGCAGCTCCACGTGAAACTGCCAGTGCAGTTGAAGGTTCACATCCTCTGTCCTGGTTTCAGCCAGGATAGAGTTAATTTTCTTCACAGAAGCCAGTGTGAGGCTGTGTTTTGGATCTGGGATGAGAAAATGTTGATAACATAATGATGTTTTGGGTTGTTGCTAAGTAGCCAAGGACAGTCCAGCTTCTCTTGCTGGGCTGCCAGCAAGAAGGCTGGGGGTGCGGGGAGGCTGGGGGGGGCACAGCCGGGACAGCTGACCCCAGCTGGCCCCAGGGATGTCCCGTACCGTACGGCGTCACGCTCGGCATGTACAGCTGGGGTGAGAAGGAGGAAGGTGGGGACATTCAGAGTGATGGCGTCTGTCTTCCCAAGTAACGGTTACGCATGATGGAGCCCTGGAGCTTGCCTGGAGATGGCTGAACACCCGCCTGCCCGTGGGAAGCGGTGACTGAATTCCCTGTTTTGCTTTGCTTGTGTGCGCGGCTTTTGCTTTACCTGTTAAACTGTCCTTGTCTTGACCCACGAGTTTTCTCACTTTTACTCTTCTGATTCTCTCCCCTGTCATGCCATGGGGGGAGTGAGCGAGTGGCCGCGTGGGGCTGAGCTGCCGGCTGGGGCTAAACCACAGCAGTCCTTACTCAGCTGCCGGGAAAGGACAGAGGGGTCACATCCAGATGCATCCATGGATGAAATATTTAAATGAAATGCTGTGAAAGGGGCCCGTGGGGCACGGTAACATATTGTCCTTGTAATGCACAAGACAACCACCCCTACTCCAGGGGCTCTGCTTCGCCCCAGTTCCATTACTGTAAACACAGAGTAAAGCCAGCCGACGTAGACCCTGAATAATCGCCCGCCTTCTCTTTCCCAGTGGTTTCTTCATGGGACAGACACACTGAAATGCCTGACCACAGTGCCACAGTGCAGTTTTGGCTGTGAGGTGTACCCCATACCTCCCAAAGGAGACGCTGCAGAGCCCACTCTCCTGCTTGCATCCAGAGGCACCAAAGCCCTTAGGGACGCACATGTTTACGTGTGATTTAAAGCAGCGTTGCAGCTGCTCTGCCTGGGAGAGGCCTGAGCCAGTCTCCAGGCAGCCCTGCTTGGTGGGGACCCTCCATTTCAGCTCCCTGTCTACCCTTCAGATGTTGCACCAGCCTGCGAAACGGCGAGGGAGAAGCTCCAGCCAAACTGAGCGTTGCGGAGCACGTACTGGAAGGTTTGCTGGTTCAGCAGAGAAACCCAAAACACAGCTGCTGGAAAGGATAAGGCATGCTTTTAAAAGCATCAGTTCCAGCTATTTTCTGAGCTCAGAAAGGGGAAAGGTTAAAACTGGTTTCGGTTTTGGGAAAAGCACCAGATGCAGTCTCATTTTATCTCAATCCGTGTTCTCAGACCTGGGCTGTATGTCACCGGTGCTGTGGTAGCCCCAGAAGACCATAGGGCTTTGCCAGCCTCAGAAGACCAGGAGGCTTTGCCCTGCTATATGTCCCTTCAAAATAAAGAAGTTATGCAGGCATCAAAACTGGCCTAACAGAGGTCTGGGACAGCAAGAGCCACTGGTGAGGTGGAGTTGTCTGTCTTTAATGCTGCAATCAGCAATCCCCCTGTGGCTTCCCCTTTTTCTGTGCAGTTTGAACTCAGTTTAAAAATGTTTATTTTCTGAGGTTGCACTGCTTTATAATGGGAAAAAAAAATAAACTACAATTATTTAGCCCTATTTAGCACATGAAATTCTCTTAGCTACAGAGCATCATCCAGGACACATTGTTTTGGCAGCTTCATACTCCTAAACACTCCTGCTGCCCCAGCATCAATGTCTTTTCAGCTGGGGCTTTGCACCCAGCCGTCTAGCCTAGCTGCAGCGTGGCCTCCGGCAGAGTCTCGATGCTGCAGAAATTATTATAATAGCAGATTAAAACTGTTCAGATTTGCTTGTGAGAGATCAGGGCCAGAAGTGTTGGTGACCTGTTGCAGTTATCATCGCATGCTGATGGAGCGTGGCCCCGTTCCTGGCAACTGCGATGACACCTTTGCCCATCTCCTCGCCGTCTCCTCGTTCTCCCACGCTCGAGAAACAGAGACTCTCCTGCCTCTGGGGCCTCGGATGTGAAAGGTTGGGCAGGTTTTGCTACGAAGGCTGCGGCAGACCCCTTCAGGTCGGTGCGCTTTTCACGTCTGAAATATGCCCTCAGGTTTAAACGAAGAAATAGGCCTTTGATTTCTGCTTATGAGCCATCAGGAAAGGTCCCACCTGGGAGCAGAGCACCCGAGGGCGCAGTTCTGCAGGACCTTAGACTGGTCGCAGGGGCTGCTCTGGCCAGTCAGGTGACAGGCACCCCCACCCCATCCGTGTGCTCCCATCCCCTCTCCAGCGTGAGAAAGAATGTGGGCTCGGGGGAGCTGAAAACCCGCCCAGCAAATAAGTTAATTATTTTTCAGCTGGGTCGCCTCCTGAGGTCACTCTTTGTGACATGTGGGAAAACCAGCCCCAGGGTGGGAGAGGGCAGAAACAGGTCAGCAGAGCCGGAGGAGGGTGGTGGGCACAAGAAGAAAGGGGCGGATGGTCCAGTGCAGTCTCGGTTTTGTGAGCTTCCAGCTGTGGGAGAGCTGCCCCGCGTCTGCCCCTCGTCTTCCCTCTGCTTGCCCTCTGCTTTCATTCGTCTGAGTTAATAATTAGCACCGTGGCTCTGGGAGAAAGCAAAACATGTCCGTCTTTGCCGAGATGGTTTCTGCCACGCTGTTGCTGCACAGAACCGTGAGCATGGGACTTACCCATGAGCCCCACTACGTAGCAGAGTACAGGCTGAAGTTGTATTTTCCCTCCGACCGTACAAAATAAGCCCAAAGGAGGGAGCTCTACCTGGGTCTGTGCTAATAAAGCAGGCATCCAGCAGATTTTACCCTGAGGTCATCTGTGCTCAGCTGTAAATGAAATCTTCCCTCCTGCCCCTTCAGGACACCCGTCTTGGAGGGAGGTGTCTTTTCTTAACATTTCCATCAGAATTTCCTGGGCTCCGTTGGCCTCCGGTACCCCCAAGGCAGCACCGATCGGCTCCCCGTCCCAGTTAAGCTGGGCTGAGCTGCTTGCACGCCCCGCGCATGCCCCGCGCCAGCCGCGGCGCACCACTCGCCGCTCGAGACATCAGCTGGCAGAATCAGCACCTTCCCACCTAGGAGATACTCTCCTCAGCACACCCCAAGTCACGCCGACCTCGGTGGCCTCAGCTGTTGCCCTGTTTTATTCCAAATCACGCTGGCTGAAGCGTATTGCACGTGCCACCTCATTTGTGGGCTCAGGCCGGCATGAGGGGCATGGAGGGAAGGGGAAGCCTGACAGAGCTCTCCTTAACTGCTCCTCAGGAACTATGGGGTTTGGTGTCCTCTCCTGAGGCCAAGCTGCAAGCCCAGGGCTGGGGGGCTGAGGGTAGACACTGCCCCATGGAAGCTGCCAAAAAGCATGCAGGAAACCTGCTTGCTCCGCAAACTATTGTAGCTGTGGCAATGAGGAGAGTTCCACCAGAGAGCTGCCTCCCTGGGCTCCTGCCATCAGCCCAGCTGGGTCTCCTCCACCTTCCCCCTTGCCCTCAGCCGGTTCCCAGGGCTGGCACCTGAACCAGCCCAAAGGTCGCCTTCTCCTGCAGCGAACCGCCTGCTGAGCGGCAGGATGGAGGCTTTTTCTCTTTTCCCTCTCTTCTCC
>NW_010521191.1:5277-26762 GCF_000687285.1 Phaethon lepturus
GGTTCATTAACAAAACAGCTGTACGTGTTAAAATATTGGCTGCAACACCCGCTATGCCGTCGTTTTCATAAATAAAGGCTGGTTTTGTAACTTGCAATTTTGCTGCGTGCTTAAGTAACTAAATAAGAAGGTTTGTGTTGTGCGTGGTTGTTAAGAAGGTAAGCCTTAAACCCATCAGTAGAAAGCCTGAAGCTTTTCTCAATAGCCCTGGGGTTCAAAGTAAAATCTAATTAACCCATGAACTGTCACAAATTGGTGGCCTCTGCAGGGACTGGAGGGTTAAGCACCAATTTAAGACATTTTCTGCTGGGATAGCTAACTCCTCCGTTCAGAAGGCACGCTGTGAAAACGGACTTTTTCACCCCTCTAAGCTTGTTTTGCACTAACCTTTTACTTCATTCCTCTTTGGAAAGTGATAATCAATGAAGTGAGAGAGGAACTTTTGCTGGGGGAGTTACAGCCAGTGCCTCGATTAAAATATTAGGGCAGAAGATCCTCCTGATTTTACCGACATTGACTCTGGGGGAGCTTCTGCCCCGCGTTGCCTTTGAGGGTGGCTTCCCACCTCCCGGTGCCTGTGAGGTGCAGTCTCGCGGAGGCAGCATCCCAAACTATGACGGTGGCCTTTCAGAGGATGAGCTCCAAGGCCCGCGGATGCTGCTTGAAGAACTTCCCACCGATGCTGCCGGGTGCTGAGCACACGCAGCAAGGTCACGTCAGAAACGTGTCTCGTCCTTCACAGCCTTCGGTAGCTCCGTGTCCCATTCCCAGCTTTTGCTTAGCTGTTGCAGGGGGGTGGCTCTGCTGCCTGCTCCCCAGAACGCCTCGCTCTTGCAGTGCCGAGTGTCTTCGGGGAATCGAGCTGCTAAAACAACCCAGCCTCCTCTCAAAAATCTGCCCGCCGCCATTTTTCAAAGGCTTATGGACGGGTCTGATGCGGGTGGCTCCAACGGGGACGGACAGACGACTTCCCGGCATGACGGTGACCCACAGGCGCTTTGAAGGCTTTCTGGAGAAGGGTTTGTGCTCAGAGAGCTGCTCGAAGACGGAAGCTGCAAGAGCTTGTGAACTTGGCAACTGCAAATCTGTACTCCCGACTCCAAGCCCTGTCCTCTGAAGAGACAGAAACATTTTAGCTGAATTAAAGCAGTGGTTTAGAAGTGGAGCCACCAAAAAACCCCGTCATTTCACACGGCTAATGCGTTGGCGTGGTAGATTGAGCAATCTCGGGCCATTGGCCTGCCCGATAGCAGGACGCATGGACGGGAGCTTTGCTGCATGAGCACCCGAGTAATATCTGCTACCGGGTAAATGCCTCGCGCTGGGGACATCGGTACGTGTCGGACACTACCCTCAATAAACCACCCTCAGTAACACTCAGGTCGACATGGGGTGAAAAAGATATTTTTGTCGTGGATCACAGATCAGTCTGTCCATCCCTCCGTTCCGTCTCCTGAGCAATGCCCGAGGCCCCACGGCTGCTTTCAACCAAAGGAGGTCTACGAAATCCGAAGTTTTCACAGGTTTCATGAGGATCAGTGACTGGGTAGGAAGGAGACTCTGATCAGCTCCGTGGGGTGCACAGGAAACAAGAGTCCAAGTCCACACATGGGCAAGTCAGAAACAAATTATCTGGGGGCAGGTAAAGATGGGAGGAAAAAACCCCATTTTATCTAACCGCCATCCCTGTGCTATAAGCTCAGGACAATACTGCCGTTTCCTTCTATGAAACAGAAAGAGAGAAGCTTTTTTGAAATAAAGCCTTTGATGGCTTTTCTCTTCTTTGTTTTAGATTGAGTCTATCTTTTCTGGCTGTAGGAGATACAACAAATTGGGGTATTTTTACATTTATAGGTAGAAGAGTGCTATTCATATAAACATTAATAAATATATTCCTTTATGATCTGTATCTCAAAAATGCAGTGGTCCTGTTTTTAGATATTAACCAAAATTTTAAAACAAGTTTAGCACCTCCCCCTTCATCAATAAACCCTCCTCTCATTTCTTCTCTCTTGGGCTTTTCACTGCCCTGGCATGAGCAGGCAGACAGCAGAGGTGCTTAGGTGAACTCCAAACCCTACTCCTAGGCTCTGTCTTGACACCCTTTGTTTCTAGCAACAGCTGATTGCCTGGACCTCAATAACAGAAAGCATCGTATTGCAGGCTTCTTTTGATATTAAATATTGAAAGGACTCCAAATTATTGCACCTGTCCTCCCCCTACATACATCTGCAAGCCACCTCTGTGAAAGACAATTACAGGCAACGCAAACGCGCCCTGGGAAACACATGCCAACGTACGTGGCTTAGGAGTCACGGCTCAAGCAGCTCCCTTGACAGAAAACCTGCTGCGAATAAGACACTCGCTCACTTCTGAGGGAACACGTTTCTCGACGAGAAGCGATGACATAAAGTTGAACCTTCTCCCAGTATTCCCCCATGCTGTTCCTGCTCGAGACCGTTTCCGATGCAAACGAGTCGCACAACCAGGAGGCAGGGAGCTTGCTGAAAGACCGTAGGAGTCACACCTAGTCATGAATTTGCCACACGGCTGTATTTCTGCACGTGAGTGATTTGTAGCTCTCCGTCCACAGAGCTATGGTAACTTCTTAATAGGAAAAACAGGCCCCGGTGCTGTACCCAGCAGTTTTGTTATGCTCCAGGGAAGCTACATGGAGGGGGAGGCAAAAAAGAAAATTGACCGTTTGTGCCCACCAAGTACTAAAAAAGCAGGGAAGGGGCAGGCAGACTCCGAACTACTGCACACAGCGAGAGCGTCCCTGAAATTTCTGCTCACTTCTTGATAAGCAAGGCCCTTATGAGCTTGGGGTCCTTCAAACGGTGGAGTCTAAAGCTTAATTACAAATGAGCAAATAAAGGGTCAGCTTCCTCTTGGGTTGCAGGTTTTTGCCAGACCAGCTGTGCAGGGGTGTATCTGTGCCACCCTAAAACTCCCTTACCACAAGTGGCAGCCCTAGACCCAGCAACGCACCGAAATTACCCGCTGGCCTCACGCTCTGCCGTTGACACACGGTCTGCCCGGCAGAAGTACAGCAATACCATACGGACCACCAAGTCTTTCTCCTCCCTCCCTTCCCTTCTTCCATACATTATCCACAGCCACATTGCTGGCCTGGGCGGATTTGTGCTGGGCTGGCTCCGGGGAGTGGCTGACAAATCATCTTACTGGTGCACTGGAGACGAGAAAGTCTCCTGCGAACCCGACCCAAGCTTTTTGCAGCCACACGCAAAAGCGTTTTGTTGCAAAGATCAACAGATGTCAACTGCCAAAGTATGAAAGTAACTGCTATTTATTTTTGGGAATTGTAAACCTAGATACTTGGGAATTTTAGTATTTATCAGCCCATATGCAGGAGAAGTACAAAGACCAACACCTTTGGCAACAGATGCTGTTTGTGTTGCCTTGCTGAATAAATTCGACATCTATTTTTCCAGGCAGAAGATCCTGAACAAAATCACTTTTATCACTATGGATCCTGCTGTCCAGTGATCTGTTAGTTTGCAAAACCATCTTTAAGCAAGTGCTTCGCAGCTGCTCCCTTGACTCCCCTGAGTGAGTTCACTCCCTTCTCCACGTGAACAGAACCTAAAAAAGGCCCCATAAAGCCATGGTGCTTCTACCTCGCACCCAGAGCTCAGCAGTGCTCTTTTCCGCAGTGCAAGACCTGAAGTCAAAAGTGCGTTTTCAGATCTATCAAACAGGTTCATTACAGGCTCGGTGCCGAGCCTATTGCAAACACCAGAAAAAAGACCATCAGCTGATGTCGGAGGTCTTCAGAGCGGTTGCAGGAAACACATTGTAAAAAGGTAGGAGGATGAAGAAACAGTACTTAGAAGAGTTGTGCTATCCACCACAGAAATGCTCCAGCTGAAGCTGCAAGGCTGATCGCCAGTTTGCATGGCAGCAGTAAGCTAGCAAAGGTAGGACTCATCCCTACAACTTGAAGACATGAAGCCCAGAGGTGCAGAAAGCTGATCAGAAAATGCTTCTGTTTATATTGGTGTGACTTCCTGTGGCTGTCTAAAAACTGGATTCTCATCTGAGCTGGCTGACCCTATTCCCTCCTTCGTATCTGGGAACAGCCATGCATTGCTGAGGAGCAATTTCATTCCCACCATTTTGGACCTCGGTTTTAAGGTGGGAAGAACTGGATATACCTATCGGCCTCCACGAGTGACACATAGAGCTTGGACGATGACCAAAGGTTAGATGCACAACTTGCAGAGGGCTAATCCCACCTTGTGCCTTTCAGCTTATTCAGGGTTTATCGGCAAGTCAGCTGCCAGATTCAAAGGGACAGTCTTTGACGGGTGAAGGTAAAAGAAGTCCTGGCAATCCTCTTGTCACCTCACCGTTTTGTTGGTTTGTACTTAGATAACCCTTGCTACATTGTAACCTGGCAAACAAAGTCAGCAAGTCCATGGCAATCTTGTTCAAAAAGTACATATATTTAATAATGATAACAAATACAATTTTTTCCCCTGGAATTTCCACTACTGTATTTCAGTAAGTCCCTCCTATGGTCACTGCAGTTTGACTGTACATAGCTACCTTCTAAGCTGAATACATGGTTATGTTTTAGCAGTGTAGTATTCATATATTCTCTATAAATATAATAAAAGATTTAACATTTCTGTTTTCATTCTGATTCTTAAACATATTTACTGGGTTTTCACAAAAAATACATGTCTCTTTCCTGCCTCCCCCAACCTTTTATTGGGTTCCAAATAAACCTGAGTTTGTAATTCAAGTCAGTATCTGCCATCTGTTCAGGTATGCAAGTCCGATGCACGCAGAAGACCGGATTTCAGTGGTCCCCACTCGCTAGCTTTGCAGCGCAAACATGTTCTTAGCGTGAAGGAAAAGAAAATGCTTTGATGTTTTTAAACAAAAGGAAGAGCTAAAATGGAGCCCAGGGATGCACTGGTGCTCTGTACAAGCAGAGGATGACATTTTTCAATCAGAAAATGAGCACAATTTTTTCAGGGCTGTCTTTCTTATCATATTGGTATTTTTGTGTGTATTATTTTACAGGTAGCTTAACTATCCCAGAGGTGGGTGTCCTCACCACACTGAAGAGTCCAAGACACATATGGACTCCCCTGTACTGAACTGACAGACAGCTTCAGTGCCGAGGTGAAGGTCCCATCTGTGGGGATGAGAAGGGCGCTCTAGGCATTCACACTCTGCTGGTTTTGCCAGCAAGCATTCAAAATACCGAACAGTCCACTTATCTGTTCTGTCAGTATTTGGATTAACGTCTAATTTTTTTCTTGCAGATTTTGGCGTAAGACTGAGAATCGGGAATGTGCACTTAGCTATGGGCTCTGCCGGGGACCTTCTCCCCTGCCTCTGCTGGCCCTCCTCCCCCAGTCCCTGTGTATCTCTCTCATGAAACTGGAAGGAAGTCTTTTCAAACAGGGATAACTCTGAGCATCGGCACAGGCACCAAAGCAATGGGGCCACAAAATCGTTTGCAAAAATACTGGTAAGATTACGGCTTGAATCCCTACCGATGGTCTCAAGGCAAAATCCTTGTCTTCCAGCAACAGTCCCAAGAAGAAGACAATGCCTCTGCTGCCTGGGTTTTGAAATGACATTAGGTGGGTGGGCACATGAGGGATACACAGGCCACAGCTGCCTACTTGAGTACCAGACTGGAACAAGCTTCGCTGAGACGTCCCGTACACACAAATACATACACAAGCACAGTACAGATGAAGGAAAAGAGTAGTCTTTGGCTAAACCTTCTAATTTATAGGAAATGGTTTGAAGACAAAAACAGAACCAAAAAAACATTGCCAACCTCTCAGATACATCATTTACTTAGAAAAACAAGACCGGTATGCAGAACATGGTGCCTTTATCGCTCGTAACGATACCGAATTTTTGGTAACCACTCCATTACCAATCTTGCAGTATAAAATGGCATTGGTACAGGTTCATGTGTCCTTTATTAGTCTTTTTAATTCACTGCAGTCTCTCAGAGAAGCCTTCAGGTGTGTCCAGTGCTGCCTTGCTGTAACAAGGGATTAACGCAGTCCTCCACATATGCGCACCACAGAACTAGTACGGCTACAAAAATCGGAGGTGACTGGATTGTTTAAACACAGCGTGTTGCAATCTGGATTAGTTTGAAGCATCTGCTTGCAGACCCATCATATGGAAGGAACAGGCCTGTAGTGAAGTGAATTTCCATGTGATGAAATTTGTTTTTAAATAATAATGTTTCTTCTCAGTGACATCATTAAATCATCTTTTTCTTTAGGAAAAAAATTATTCTGTTATTAGCTACTTCATGTAATTAACAATAAAATCTGCTTTGACTTCCAACACTCTCACTATTTCTGAATGTTTAGATCACTCATGTCTTCATTCAAGCATCAACCAACTTCATCATCTTGGCAGTGCTTGTTAGCAAGCTGACTTTGGACGTAGTATCTTGAGTTTTTCCATTTGTCTAGGCACGTGAACAATGCCTGCAGCAGCACCATGTACTGTGTGGCACAGGCAGATGGAGCACAGACAGTCTTACCACAAATTCTGGATGGGACCAGCATTCATGGCACCATGCAGCTTACCTTGGTGAATCAAACTGTTAATGCTCGCTGCTCTTCCAATCAACCTTACTGCAATACTCAAGGAGACCAGTGAATACATATTCACGTACCTCTTTCAAGACATGTTTTACTGTATAGTCAGATGCCAAATGCGAGTACTTCTTAACAGCACAAGCAGAGCCCTTTTCTTTCAACTTTAATATGTAGGACAACACCTTCCTTACAGGCAGACCTCTGATTTTCTATGTTGGACCACTGCAGTGTATTATGTAGTGACACTAACATGCCTGTGGCTTTCCCTTCTTGTTAAAGGTAAAAAAAAAGTTAGGTCCCAGAGAACAGCAGTGCAAATCCCGAGTTGTCAGACTAACACTGGCCGCTGACAGCATCTGCTGCATTGAAGGAAATCTGCGTGGGGCTCATCTGCTGCAGCTGAGGCATCCTCGCTTCCAGCGGCTTGTCGCTCACCGACTGCATCGTCTGGTTCCTCTTCCGCAGCATCTGCCCGATCCCCATCATGGGGAATCTGCCTCTGCTTTTAACACAGTTAGGGCTGCCCAAGGGGTTGTTGGAAACCAGCTGAGTAGGAGACACCGCTTCTTCCTTTGCCAGATACGCTTTTTCTTCATATGTGAAAGAGACTTGGGTGGGGTGGACGGGGGATGTACTCCCTGGCTGAAAAAGCGGGGACAGTGTCCTTTCACTTGAGCTTTTGTAAGGGAAATTCATTGGCGAGCCTAAAATCCTGTACTGATGAGAGGGGGAGACCTGGTCTATTTGGTCTTCTCTGTCAACCGACTCAAAGGAGTGCACAATATTCAGGATGAGAGGAGAGTCCTTTGCCCGGCCCCCGACCCGGCCTGGCTCCTGCTGTGGAGACTCCTGCCTCTTGAGGAGCCGAGGCGTTCTCGGGGGTGGCTGCTGGACTTCAAGGTACTCCAGGGAGCTGGAAGTGACGCAACCTGTCTTGGTTGCCAGAGGTTCATGGAAAGGGCTTACCCCACCGCTGGAGTCTGCAAAGCAATCAGAAAAGGAACCAGAAGAACAGATTGCATTTAACAGCACTGCCTTCTCTGCCTTACGGCAGGCAGCATCCGGCGTCACCTTTAACAAATTTTAGAAGAGCGTGACAAACGCACTAGCTAAAACAAATGGTCTTAGGGATATACTCAGAACCTAATTCCCTGACTCTCATTTGATACTCACATTGTTGTTTCATGGGTAATTTATCTGCCATTTTCCTCAAAGGCAGGAAGAGTGCTTAAACTGAGTAAGACAAGGACATGAAATGGAAAACCACAGATGTCTTCAGTTGTTTGTATTAATTATATCCTCTAAGGCCATGTCTGAGAAATCTCACATTTCTCCTTTCTTAGCACAACTTTGCATTGTTTTAACTGGGTTGCATACTGTATTCACTGACATACCTAGAGACACAGGGGACAACTGTGAGTTAATCCCTAATGTCTTTACTTGCATTTTGGAACAAAATCTGTTCTTGGTTTCACACATGTAAATATGGAGTAGATGCACCGGCCAGATTCAGGCTGTTGCAGCTGGAACAGATTTGCTGCATTGACTTCAGCGAGAATCTTCCCCCAGCAAGGACTGAATATAAATGGAACAATCTTTGCAGGGTTTGGCCCAGTAAAACAAAACAGCTCGTGGAGAAGATCTGCTCAGTTTCTACAGGATGCTGGCACTCACTTATGCCGAGCTACTTGCAAGAAAACATGCTTTGCTGCCTTTATGGAAAGCTGTCCAAGGAGCCTGTTTTGCTAGGTTCCCCCTAACTGAAAGAATAGTGGACCACCAGTTAATCACTGTCTCTCGGTCTCAAACCATCTAAAAGGGTTATAAAATAATTTAAGTCTACCAGCCCTCAGGTCAAAGCCACAAATCTCACACCTATTTCTTTTGAAAAGGATGGTCTTGGCAGCAGTTGAGACTTGAATGGATGTACCGGATGAAATCACTCACACTGAGTTGTTTGGGAAAAGCAGATCTGGTTTAATTTAAGTAACTCTCTGCTCCATACTTCACATTGAATCCTGAACAAACAGATGGTCAAAATCATAGAATAGAATCATAGAATCATTTCAGTTGGAAAAGACCTTTAAGGTCAAGTCCAACTGTTAACCTAGCACTGCCAAGTCCACCACTAAACCATGTCCCTAAGCACCACATCTACATGTCTTTCAGACAGCTCCAGGGATGGTATTTGCCCAAGACTTCCCTGGGCAGCCTGTTCCAATGCTTGACAACTTTCAGTGAAGAAGTTTTTCCTAATACCCAATCCAAACCTGCCCTGGCGCAACTTGAGGCCATACCCTCTTGCCCTATCACTTGTTAATTTGGGAGGAGACACCAACACCCACCTTGCTACAACCTCCTTTCAGGTAGCTGTAGAGAGCGATAAGGTCTCCCCTCAGCCTCCTCTTCTCCTTTTCTCCAGACTAAACAACCCCAGTTCCCTCAACCACGCCTTGTAAGACTTATGCTCCAGATCCTTCATCACCAGCTTCGTTGCCCTTCTCTGGACACACTCCAGCACCTCAATGTCCTTCTTGTAGTGAGGGGCCCAAAACTGAACACAGGATTCGAGCTGTGGCCTCACCAGTGCCGAGTACAGGGGCACCATCACTTCCCTACTCCTGCTGGCCACACTACTTCTGATAGGAAGGTGTTGGTCTTCTTGGCCACCTGGGCACAGGTGGTCAAGGACAGGACACTGTTGGTCTTCTTGGCCACCTGGGCACACTGCCGGCTCATGTTCAGCCGGCTGTCAAACAGCACCCCCAGGTCCCTTTCCGCCTGGCAGCTCTCCAGCCACTCCTCCCCAAGCCTGTAGCGTTGCATGGGGTTGTTGTGACCGAAGTGCAGGAACCGGCAGACCCGGCACTTGGCCTTATTACACCTCATACAGTTGACCTTTGCCCATCGATCCAGCCTGTCCAGATCCCCCTGCAGAGCCCTCCTACCCTCGAGCAGATCAATACTCCCACCCAGCTTGGTGTCGCCTGCAAACTTACTGAGGGAGCACTCGATCCCCTCATCCAGATCATTGGTCAAGATATAAAACAGAACTGGCCCCAATACTGAGCCCTGGGGAACACCACTTGTGACCAGCCGCCAACTGGATTTAACTCTGTTCACCACAAGTCTTTAGGCCCAGTCATCCATCCAGTTTTTTACCCAGCAAAGAGTATGCCCATCCAAGCCATTAGCAGCCATTTCTCCAGGACAATGCTGTGGGAAACAGTGACAAAGGCTTTACTAAAGTCCAGGTAGACAACATCCACAGCCTTTCCCTCATCCACCTTGTCATAGAAAATCAGGTTGGTCAAGCAGGACCTGCCTTTCGTGAACCCATGCTGACTGGGCCTGATCACCTGGTTGTCCTGTACATGCCGCATGATGGCACTCAAGATGATCTGCTCCAAAGTTTCCCTGGCACCAAGGTCAGATTGACAGGCCTATAGTTCCCCAGATCCTCCTTCCAGCTCTTCTTGTAGATGGGTGTCAATTTTGCTAACTTCCAGCCAACTAGGACCTCCCCAGTTAGCTAGGACTGCTGATAAATGACGGAAAGTGGCTTAGTGAGCACTTCCTCCAGTATCCTCAGTATCCTTGGGTGGATCCCATCTGGCCCCATAGACTTGTGTGTCTAAGCAGTGTTTCTGACTAGTTTCTTTCCAAAACTGGTCAAAATTATTTGACCACTTCACTTAAGAAGCGTCAAAACATGGTTCCCATTAGCAGAGAAGTGCTTTAGCTGAGATTTGAATGATTTTCAGGTTTCAGTTCAAAAAAGCAGGGAGAAACCCAAAGAGGAAAAAAAAAATGAGCTAGGCTTACTTCCCCCTGTGCCTCCCTCCCAAAAGGAATGACAAATTCTGAACAAAATGAGCAAATGAGCATTGTAAAATGTTTTTTACATTTTTCTTTTCTGACCAGCTCCATGGACTACTGCTATCTTGCAGCAGAGGTGCCTGTGCTGCCAGACGAACACCATTTTGACTTTTTTTTTTAGGTAGAAAACATATGATAAATTATCAAGTCACGAGAAAGAGCATAAAAACATCATAAGCCACCGCTCTAAATAACCCCGACACCACGGTAAACATTTTATGTTGCCATATTTTCCCCCTCTGCTCTCTAGTGACCTCCCCTTGTTTAGTTCCCTCATTTAACAGCCAGCTACATCACCTTCCTGCTCCTCAGTGTCTCACATCCACGTGTGCACTACTGACACCCCATTTTCCCTGCTGACTCCTCTTTTCCTCCACTCCTTTCTTCTGCCTCCTTTTGCTAGCAGCTCTCACCCATCCCTCCCAGGTTGCCTCTGACCCTGTGTGATTAATGCTCTCCTCTCCTCTGGCTGTCTCGTCTTTTCCTTTCCCCATTAATGACTTTCCCCCTCCCTTTGCTGACTGAAATTTGCCGGGGTTGGCAGTCCCACCCACATTTCCTTTTGACTGCCTAATTCCCCTTCTTCCACCATCAGCTGCTGCCCACTGCTTCTCCAGTCAGGGATTTCTTCCCGTGATGCCCTTTATCACCCCCTTAGCAAAACGCATTTGCCGGTATGAAGAAGCATCTCTACAGGCTTTGGTTTGTCAGTGATCTGGGGTGGGAGTTGATGCTTTCAAAGTGCCAGTGTGAAGTGCAGATGATTTTGTCTAAGTACGTATAAATAGAGAAAGAAAGCTTTTTTTAAAACAGTGGGAATTCTGTCAAATAAAAAGAGAAGTAACAGTGAGGATTCATGACTGCCGAACATCATCATGGTTTCCTCAGGATGTTTTATTCAATGCTTGACTACGTTATCCAGTTCTCTTTCATATACCACCTCCAGAGCAGACAGTGAATGCAAGCCCACGACTATTTACTAACAAACACACAACACACAACAAGCTTTCATTAACACCGCACATGCCCACGCGTGCACATGTGCACAGGGACACACCACTGGTATTTCTCCCACTGACCTTTCTCTGGACCTCCAGCCTTGGTGACTTTCCGGTCCTTCAGCAGAGCCTTGGTGTTCTGTATCTGTGAGATAAGACAGGAAGAAGGCTGTCTATATGAAACTGGACTTTTCTCAGTTTTCTTTGTGAGCTGACGGTGAAGAATGTCCCCTTTCTTTTCTTGTTGTTTGAGTTTTTTGTCCTTTAAGTTGTAAAACAAACAAGAACAATTTGGTTTACTTAAGGGAAGTTTAAATGACCCCCAGACTTACAAGCACACCACTTACTGAAGCTGAATTGAAAATTATACATTTACAAGGAACTTATCCTGGCTATGCAAAATAACTAAATCTTCCATGTCTCATTTTCCTCTGATCTGTTTGACATGACTGCATGGCTCCCATCTGCTCTGACACTCATGCAGTGTGAAAGTTGGTTTTGGAAAATAAAACGAAAAGGAAAGCTTTCTCTTCAGAGGCCATTTGTCCTAGGAGAGCTCACTGGAGCAAGCAGATGCAGGTTCATGTTCCTTCAATACCTGAAATTTGCCTCCCCATTTAAACACTGAGAAAAGTCTTTGGTTTCCCTTTATTGCACTTCCGGTGACATTTGAAAAGGTGAGGTGCAAAGCTTTAAAGAAGTTTAAACTCTTTGAGTCATTTATCTTCTGTCCAAACAAGATCTGGAGGAATACAGCCCTTGCTTTTACAGCATCTCTGCAACTGCAGAAGACATGGAGGGGGAGAAAATTACTGACCCACTGACCCTAACTCCTTTTTGTGATGAGGAAGGCAGATAAAGGTGGAATTGCAAGCACATACGTCCTAAAAGTTAGGTTTGATCTCCAGTGATGGCAGAGGGAAAACAGAACCTGGGAATAGAACTTTGAAGAGGAATCCAATTTTCAAAGCACTGTTTTACAGTGAAAATTCATTGTATCTTTTTTCAACATGAATCACTATTCTGCAAGTTGCCTAACACTCTACCTGCCACTGATTTCAGGGGGAGCCAAAAGTCTTATTTCACTTCTGAAAAATCAGGCATCAAATCTGTGGCTCATATTTTGCTATCCCTCAAAGACTTCAACAATGTCTCACCCTTCTGGAACAAATCTGTGTGGTGTGGTTTTAGATGTCAATCTCAAAGAAGTAGGGCTTTTGCTTTGGTTGCTTTGAGGTTGTTTCTGTAGAGGGGCATGTGACATTCTTTCTGTGTTTGTAATTCTCATTTAAGCAACGTGTTTCGCTGTGTCGTATTGAAAAGTCACTGTAACTACAAGTCATCTTCTAAAAATGCAGGAGAATTCCTTCACCCAATTATGTGCTGAGGCCTGTGATAATGATGCACTGCCAAAGGGCTGGCTGTCTTGATGATTTTCTTTTGAAAGTTCATTGACATGAAGTCTACTGAAACTCTCAAATGCAAAGTAGCACGCATACATGTGAGAAAGGCAAGGAAAGAAAGATGCAGAAGACAACTCGGGTTCTCTTGGGCCACTACACAGCTCTGGAAACATACTGGGACACCTAGGAGGAAAATAACTGGACTGCACCCACTTTGATCATTCCCAGCTCAGACAGAGTCCAGCCCCCTGCACAGATGGTGTTTGGGCAATGCTGTGCTCATTAACCTTTGAATTTTCAGAAGTTATGGAGTCAGAAGGAAGAATTTCAGTGAATCATGAACTAGGGCTTCTAGTTTTATGACACAAGTGGTTAGGAGACTTGGTAGACTGAGAACCAGAGATCCTCTCTGAGCTCCTCAATGTCTTCACCTCAGTCTCCCTTTGTGCATGTGACTTTTTTCCCCAGCCTTCTCTCCATCTGTCCCTTACCCCCTCCAGTTTCTTTCCCATTAGCTAGCTAAAGCTGGCTAACCTTTCCACAGAAATAAACCAATGTATTATGGTGCTGTCACCACTTCGCTTGCTTGATACCTCTTCAACCACCTGATGTCTTCCCCCTTGCCTTTAGAGGTTGTAAACACCCCCAGCTCTGAGCATTTTTTCCTCCCTGCCCATGCTGTGCTTGGAACAACGCAATGTCTGATTGGTCCCAGGCACTATCTTGTCGAGCACGGTCATTGTTGATGATGATGAAGCAATAACAACAGTAATAACAACGGCAGCAATAATAATAACGACATTGTGTGAATAACACCCTGAGACAACAGTCAGTGGGAGCTGTACAGTTAATTTTGAGCCCACCACATTATTTTTCCTCTCAAGACTCTGAAACTCTGCTGCCAAGTTCAGCAGAGACTGGGCTTTACCGAGTATCTTTTTTTAAAGGTACTTGTGAGGATGAGACCAAGTGGTGACTATATTAAGCCTAAAGGAGCCGATCAAGATTGTTAGCGGCTTTCTGCTATTTTGGATAGGTGAGGAAAGAATTTGCATGTCGATTGTTGCAGCATCTGTCAGAACGCAGGACGTTTCAATGCTGCAATATTTTTAGCCTAATGGTGGCAAGAGCCAAGCCGCAGCTCCTCACCCGCCAAGTGCTCCTGACTTTGCCTTCACACAGCTGTTATGTTTTCTAAGCAGCAGTAACACAGTCATACCATACAATTAAAGCACCCAGGAAAAGAAAATTCCCGTATCCGGTGTTAGCAATTAATTAGTTCACCCTGGATGAACATTGCAAATAGTCTTATAAGTATTTTTAAAACTTCCTAACATTGTTTCTCTTAGATGATGGTTGTGAGAGGGGAAACAACCAAAATCCTAAACTCCCAGGGTGCCACATATCATTATATTTTAAAAGAAAAGGAAGATTTCCTTCAAGTGAGTTACAAAAGTTTGCTCTTCACTGTACTGTGCACAGCCATGTAATGGCATGCTGTCACACAATGCAGGAGTTGTACCGGTATGTTATCCTTGAATAGGTTTGGCATTACATCATCCTCTGCTATTTCCTGTCCTGACCTCGACCCGAAAACGTATTCTAGTCCCAGCAACGGATCTGAAAGGAAGATAAAGGGTATTTGCATTGGCCGTGCCTGAAATGGTGATAGGACAATGACACAAGTTCTTAAAACTTGCGAATTCCCCAAGTCTGAGCCCACTAGCTACCCTGCGGGAGGCAGGTAGCCCCAGCACTGGTCCCCTGGATTTTCTAGAGGGATGGCCGCTTATCACCTGAGGGTTCTCCAACAAAAAGAAAGAGATGGAGAGAGACAGACAGACTGCTGCCTCCCTCCCTCCTCCCTGCACTGCCCATCTGCCCTCAGCACCAAAATGAAATCAAGTCTGCAAAACTGCCTGGTTACTTAGCACCAACAGCAACTCTCAGCACCCTCAGCACCAGCACACAGATCCCACCACCCCAGGTTAGGAAATCTAATGGAGAAGAGGAGCTGGGCATGACCGCTGCCCGTGTGCCCCCGCTGCCTGCCCCAGCAACAGGCAGTGGTGCTGGCAGGCAGCCCCCCACCCAAGGCAAAGTCCTTATTTCACATCGCTGGAGTGGGGTGGAAGAAATTCAGTCTGCTGAAGCTGAAGCTGACCAGCTCTCTGCCTGCTATTCCCATGGCAACGCACAGCTATGCTCTCCATGCGGTGTCTGCCTAGGTACCAGTGCCTCCCAGTTCCCCTCTGGAAATGGAGGGTGATAAGGGGACTCTATCTGCAGCTCATGAACCTGCCCGAGCTTACAAAATCCCTACCCCTGAGTCCCAGTGGCACCCACTGATCCCAGTGGCGTGAGCTAGACACTACCCGGGCTGCGTTGCCATCCACATGAAGGCATTTTAGAAGAGATGGCTACCATAGTTACAAATGGCAGTAGCATCCCAGGGTCTCTACTCACCCACGTGTGCTGCTTCAACTGTCCTGGTACAGTAAGAGTAACACAATCCCCTTCTGTAAATACAGCTAAAGCGACATAAAACATGCTTTATACTCAGCTATGCCCATGCAGCAAGAGAATATACTGTATTATTATTGCGGTGTCTGCACTGTGATTGCATCAAGGTACCTATTTCAAGAAAGAAATAACACCCCCTCATCCTCTAAATAGCTCCACTGGGACTAACTCCGAGTGCAAGGAGAAGCTTTGGAGGGAGTCTTTATCCCGAAGCACGCCCACATACCAAACTGGGGTCATGCAGCGGCACTGCCATTAGTTTTCAATTATCCTTATGGAAGTCAACCACCAGTTCCCCTCTAAGGGCGCAGGGATTTCAGGACCAGCACCAAACCAGACCACGCATTTCTCTCTCAGCTACGTGCGGGTGCACAGGCAGGCCTTGCTGCAGGCTCCCCCGCTCGGGGCAGGTACGCAGGAGCTGTAAGCTAATGGCTGGACGGCAGGCGGAGCATGCCTGTGCCTCTCCATCACTGCACAGGGAAGTGGCACCAGCACCTGGAGGAAGCTGGCCCAGAGAGCATCAGGATGCACCATGTGACACCTGCAGCATTCGCCGCCAGGTACCTGCCTGTGTTTCCAGGGGAAGGTTGCCCTGCAACAGTCTGAAGTAAGCTGTCAAAGAGCATTTTGGAATACTATATTCATTGAGTCTACCCACCGCTGATACATTTTAAATAAGGTGGTTTTCGATTTATGCAAGGAAAGAATGATAAGTAGTCTGCCCTGATATTTCCAGCTGGCTTGCAGTTCAGCTTGTCTTGCAAGCAGTCTTTAAAACAAACAAAACCAGCCATGATACAAATCTGACCCTGCAATTAGATCATCAATCCGGCGCTGAAGAGTAGCTTTTGAAATATGTAGACTCTTCAAGAATACTGCTCTTTGTGTTGGTAGGTAAGACAGCTCATATTACTCTTGTAATTTTAGTGCTTGGCAAAGAATCAGCCAGAGAAGAAAAATCCAGCCATGAAAAGACTACTATTATCTGATACGTATTCTTTTAATACAAACTACCTTCTCTATTTGCAGTCAAAAAGACTGGAGACCAACAGAGCAAAAGGTAACCTGCTTAAATCTTTTCTCTGGCCAAGTGAAGTCCCTCACGATGCAGTGGGCTAGTTTTGCATCACTTCTGCTAAGAAAGATGCAAAACTTTTGCATAGTGAGCAAAAAATTCTAACCTGGGCAGAGTTTTGTGCTAATACAGTTTCATCGTTTCTGGCAGTCAAGCCAGGGCTGGCCCAGGCACCAGGAACACCAGGTGACCAGGGAGGGTCACCCTGGCTGTCACTCAGTTCTCTGCCCTACACCACCCAGGTCCTGAGACTCAAAGCAGCACAGTTATGCTCTTTTTACACCACCAGCAGCTTGCACTCCAGAATGAAAGTACGGAGCCCCCGAAGAAGTTTGTATTATTTTGCTAAACAGAGCACTTGAAACTTTTATTTTCTTCATAAAAGCTGAAAGTCACCTTTACACTTCCACCCTAGGGGGTTGCTATTTGTTCTTGCAAAAAGAAACTGAGGGAATTATATGTCCTGCACAGGCAAGACCACAAGTCTTTTTTTCCTCCACGGGTCCAGAAACCCATCGCCTTCATCACAATCTCCAGGGATCCTCAAATTCAGTCTGCTTTCAAAGTACCTTAATGAGCTTTAATGAGTTTTACCTCACAGGAGTCTTTATTTGCCTTGTATTTTTCTATCTGGTATAGGTGATTCTTGTGGCAAATACTGTCCTGGCCTTCAGACTTCTGTGGAGACAGAAGCACAGAGAAGTAAAGTATGTAAGATAGTTAGAGAAAACTAATGTTCAATTACTGCTTAATGGACCGTATCCACGCTTGGCATTCAGTGGAGGTGCATCAACTTACAGAGATGGTGAATTTGGTCCATTACATTTTAAATATCATTGATGGCATCATCATTAAAACAAGCTTGCTAAAAAAATTGAGAAAAGAAAAAAACTAAGAAACTGTTGTTAGATTGAAAGGCTGTTGGGGATAATTTCTTTAAGAAGCCAACACATTAAGAAAGAAAACTCCATACAACCCACTCTCCTGCCTGTGCAATCACGCAGGAGCCTACAAACCTTCAACAAGTTGAGGCTCCTTGCCAGACCACAGGCAGGTATGTAGAGAGGCCAGTGGAAGAGAGTGTGCAGCTTGTCTTTGTGTGCTAGGACACCAGCAAATACCCCACAAAATGTGGCTAGAGAGCTCAACTCCCTAGGATATACAAGGAAGCAGACTCCTGCCCTAGAGAAAGCTATGGTGCAAACCCATCAGTAGGGTTTCTGACTTCGAAGCCATACTCAGGGGGCCAGGAAGGTCAGCAGGAGATTAGGAGACTTTATATTCATGTTATTCCTCATGTAGAACTTTCAGCTACATTTTCACTTAAAAACTAAATAAAATCTTAATAGCTCTTAAGCTTCCTCTTGGTTTCCTGAATCAAATTACATTGTGTTATTGGTATTTCAAGCAGCAGAATTATCTCAACATACAAAGTATGCCACAAGTCAAAGTATGGTTCTGCATGGCAACAGTGCCCTTGCTATAGGGTAATTGCCTAGCTGGAGGGGATCTCCTATGGAAGCAGGGAGTCGTGAGACGTAAGGTCTATCAGCAATTACCTCTGCAACCTGGGGAATTCTTATCTGAAATAATGTTATCAGTTTGCGAGGAATACTTCCCCTTCATGGTTACTGCTACAAAATTAGAAAAAAAAACCTCAAACCTCGAGTAAAGCCTTGGGATCAAATGCCAGCAAGCAAGGAAACTTTTAGCACATTTTTACTCTCCTCACCTGCTTGTCCAAAGAATCAGTATCAAGCAGTACTTACCCTAAGGCTTGCCAAGTAGCGTTCCAGCTTCTTATTAAGTAGAAAGTAGATAGCAAGTGTGTGACTTGCCCTGTTTGACAGCACAGTGTTGATGACGTCACTGTTCTTGTAGCCCAGCTTCTCGGTCATATGGAGCAGCACGCTCTGGCTGAGGTCCTCAAGGTGAATCCTGCACAGAGGAGGAGCATGCCATTTGTACCATCCTCCCAATGACAGAGCCTTGCCAGCCATGGGGGACGTGGCAGAGCGTAAAGAAGAGGCCTGAAAGGCTTAGTAATGTGGGAGTGATTAGTGCTCTCCTCCCATGAGCAGGTACGAGAAAGGCAGACTATTCAGGAACTACAGGCACCATGGGAAGCTGTAATAGCTGCACAAACAGCACTCTCCCCACCATGTCGTGCCCTGATGCAAAATGGCACTGTGATGCTCAGGACACCACCATTTGTTACCCTACATCTGACCAGCAAGGACTGTCAAGATCATCCAGCTGGTTTTGAAGGAAAAGAGGTAAAATCCAGCTCAAGTAGCTACGTTTTGCTTTCTGAAATGACCCTTTGTGGTGCTTGTAATCAAGCACCACAGCGTTCAGCTTCACCCCTTACCTGTAGCGCAACAGCTAGGGAATTTAACCCCCGAGAAAGGGGACGTACAGGGAGGGTTTTTACAGCAGCTATGAAAACGGTAACACGCTGCCATACTCATGTTCGTTAAAAGCAGAAGTACAAAACATGTTTATGCATGTGCTCTCTTGTAAAGTCTGTAACAAACTCAGCCAAGGAGAGAAATGCAGTACAGCAGCCTTGTGGAAATGGCAAAGCATCTTTTGCTTTGTAAGTTAAAACCAGATTTTCCAACGAACTCTGCTCCTATTTAGGCCTCTAAATGCACTGGCTAGTTTCCCAGATGTGCCCCTCAACTCCCATCCATCTCTGAAGAAACGTTAGGTTTTGTTCCGTTTCTAAAGGATATTCCTTGCTCCTAATATTGAGCCTAATATCTGATTAAGGCAACTTAGGGGAGCTTAGGTTATGGGCTTTTTACAACCTGTCTTCCCCCTTCAAAAAGACTATCCTCCACCTTTCCCACTCCTGCCCTGCTGCCTCCCTGTCCTGTGCACCTGTGATGTTAGGAATGCCTGGAGAGCAGCCTGGGTCTGATGTAGGGAAGGATTTAGACAAGATGTAAAACATGGTCTGGAAAATCTCAAGCAACTCCTTTCCTTTATTCAGTGTGCTTATTAACGTTCGTTCTGCAGCTAAGGAATGCTTGGGGTTATCTTCGCCATTGCACATTAAAAAGCAGCTGGACAGCAAAAGAAATTCAAGCAATTTCTACTCGAAGTGCTCAGCAAAATGGGAAATTTTTGCTTGCCTTTGGGGAATCTCTTTAATAAAAGCAAGCTTATAAAAACCCTGGGAGAATATTCTCCTGAAAAGGCAGTTTCTGCTGTTCTTCTGTCTTATCTCCATGCTCTCCCCTTTCCTACCAAGTTCTTGTCTTGGGAACAGCGGGTGTTACCCCCAAAATGGCCGAAGAGCACTGCAAAAACATAACACAGCTTCTTGCTTGTGTTACAAGCAGCATGATTAAGAGAGGAAGTGCATTTTTCTGAACTATTTCAACACATCTTATCCACATCTACACACTAAAAATAACTTGGAGAAACTCTGTTGAAGTTGACTCTAGTGGTACTTTCTAAGGCAAGCTCAAAAGGAGCCTAGCCACGTCTTTCAATATTACAAACTTCATAGAGTATTTTCCCCTGTAAGGCTCCAGTATGATGAATTCTAGGTAGGTCAAGCTTGGGACATAAACTAATTAAACTAAAGAAATACTATCCAAAAAATGAAATGAAAGAAAGAATCTGTATGGCTTTTATCCTTTACAGCTTCACATAAAACCTAGGTTTGGATAGATGAAGTATCTACTCTTCTCTTGTTTTCAGACCAAATGATGAGAAAAGCAGTGCAATGACAAAGAAAGAAACAAACAAACTGATTTTTTTCCAATAGCAAAGCATAGCATTCCACATTGATGTTCCCTTTTAAAATGCTTATAATGGGAAAGAATTAATATCATCACCATATACACATATACGCATGAGCAAACATATGCCCTTTCTATAGTTCAGCACTGCATTTTCTTCTGTTCTTCCATTTGATTCACTTGCCTTTAGGAGGGAATGATTAATGGGCACTCCATAAATAAAGAGCGTTGCACAGCTACTCTATCTAACAGAGGCCAGCCTGTTCTGTAAGTCACCTACCTAATGTACCGACAAGCATACTCTAGAAGGGATGCTTCCACCACAACCTGACTAAAGCCTGACAACTGCAAGCTAAGAAGCCAAAAACTGAGGCATGAAAATGTACCTAAAATGCAACAGAATTGTGAAAGCACATTCAAGCCATATTTCTTTCTTATTTCCTCTTTCCTGCAGATAAGATGCACACAGCAAGAGAATTAAATTACCCATACAGCTCTCAGTTACACTTACGTTCACTTAACAAATGCCACATTTAGTAGATTGATTAGACTCATTATGACAGTGATTTCATTAGCTTAATGACTCATTCAGTTTATACTTGTTTTCCCTTTCTTTACCATACAATGTGCATATGTACCATACTTCAGTACAGTCCAATGTACCATGGAAACTCAGATTTCCTTTTGCTGGACAGCATATTATGCAAATTAACTCAACTGCCATTAAATTTGGGGCAGTAACGTTGA
This sequence comes from Phaethon lepturus, assembly GCF_000687285.1. NCBI lineage: Eukaryota > Metazoa > Chordata > Aves > Phaethontiformes > Phaethontidae > Phaethon > Phaethon lepturus. Next base: position 26,275 of record NW_010521191.1, read on the forward strand.
GATAATGTGTCTGCCTGTTCTCATTCCTTGTGAAACAGTTGTTTGTAGGGGCCATCTTTATATTCTGTCTGCGTAGGACTACAGGCAGCTAGCTCCACATTTGCGCTCCCCGTTTCAGTGGATGGCTCTGGTGATACCTCCAGGCATCCAAGCCATTCAACATCTATCCAACCATACTTTGAGAGTGCGAGACCTGCTATTCTCCTCAGGTCAAAGAATGGCATAGTCACAGTGATTGTCCATGGAGCAGTACTTGAAAGTTAAGACACTACCTCTGGAAGAAAAATCCTTGCTGCTAAATTAGGGCACCTCTGCTCCCTGTCAATGCAGAAGGAAAAGGGAGGTGACTCAGGTAGGAGCTAGGACCATGTGGGCTGTGACCTGTAAGCCAGCCAACAGCAATATCAAAGGGAAAGGTCTCCAAAAATGCCTAAAGGCTGTCCTAAGATTTGGGGATTAAACTGATTTCCTGTGCCCCAATTCAGCAG
>NW_010521191.1:26793-30888 GCF_000687285.1 Phaethon lepturus
TGCTCATTACCTGCTTCAGCAGTAAGAGGGAGGTGCTGCAGGTGCCTCTCAGCCCCACAGGGGTTGGACCCACAGCTCTGAAACATACCCTGTCCATCTGGCTAGGGGTACAGCAGGGTGGGAAACAGGTGGGAGGCACTCTTACCAGCAAAGCTGTGACCTGAGCTGAATGCTGAAGGTTGGCTGTATGTGGCTTGAGCATGCCTATGGGACTGAGTCCTTTAGAGCACTGACACAAAGAGATGGTCTAGTTCATGAACACCAAATCATTTGTGGGTGGAGGAGCAGTTCAGATGTTCAGGCAAAAGTAAGTTGTCACACCCCTAGGCACACACTACATCTGGTAACTGAATAAACTGTAGGAGGGAAGTTAGGATCTTCATTTAAGGTCTCTTATCTTACAGAGTTAGGACAGAAATTTTGGGGTGCTATCAAATTTTACGCACAAAAATTAGCTTTTATGTTTCTGTCTTTGCCTCAGTGTCACTTTGGATCTCAGCCTGCAAGCAAGTAACTCCTACTATGAATCCTCTGCAGGTACTAGATTGTGCATGAGACACAGCTGCAGGGCTATGATACAGGAAGGAGGTTTTATCTGATCAAATATAGACATATATTTCTAAGTGAGTTGCCTGAGGCTCCATTTACAGTCACTGAAGAGGAACTCAGATCTCCTGGGCACAGAGTCATCCTACTGCAGAATCAAAAAGAAATCAGATGAATCACTCCATAAAAAGTGCCCTTATTTCTCTCAATTGACTACAATGACAGCCCGGGTTGACTGGCTTGTGTGTAGACTCTACGCTGCAGATGTTTAAAGTCAAGTAAGATTATTTCTAACCAAAAGGGACCACAAGTATCTTTCTTTTCCTTTTTCTCTAGATGGATGTTTCATTGGCCATAAGATTTGTTACCTGTTTGCATTTAGTCATACATTCAGCATTGCACAGGTATTCAAGATCAACAACCAACAGAGCAAGATCATTTAACTCTGACCTTTCTCACCATGGTTTGCATACTTACCTATCCACAGAACCTCACGTATGTATCACAAATAGGCATAGCCTCTTCTGGAAAAGTAGCCTGGCTTTACCGACAAACAAGGAGAAGGTCAGAACTACCTGTCACGCATAGCCATTCCAAGGCCTGGAGCAAATTAATCATATGATCTGCACCCCAGACCACCCTGCAAATAATGCATCATATGCCACCTTCTAGTTTAAGGTATTGTTTTTGACCATTTCAAGTAACAGATATCCAATGGCCAATCATAACAACTTTTAGAATAGAGTCACAACAGCAATCCCATAAAATGCGGTACGACACTGTCACACAAGGAATTAAACAGCAATGCCAGTGTCATTTATGTTTTAATGTTTATACACCCTGGCAGGTTTTCTCCATTCTTCCGCACAGTACCTGTTTGGATATGTGACATTAGGTGGTGCTCTCCCCGGGTAATTCTCATTAAGCCATCGATTTGCAAGCGCCTGCTGGATGTTTGGTCTCTTTGCAGGATCTGGCTCTAGTAGAGATCGTAGAAAGTTTACAGCCGCTGTGAAGAAATCAAGAAAAACAACAGCTATGTTATACGCTTTATGGTAGTTGAATTACTACAGGTGTGTGCCTGACAAAGAGTATGCTGGAGAGGAACGCTTTCCTTATGGTATGCTCTAATGTCCTTGAGAAAAAGGAAAACCTTATAACGGATTAGTAAGTAAAATAAACAACGATTTATAGTCAGAATGATTTATAGAGTCATAAAGGAGAGAAGAAAAAGCACCTTTTGTTTCAGAGCTTGTTTGAAGTTTCTGAGCAGGTTAACCAAAACTTAATTTTTTGATGAGGACAAGAGCCTGTAGCCAGGTCAGAGGCAAATCACTCGATCTGTGTTTAAAGTAGAAGGAGGTGGACTGGGGGTGAGTGGAGGGGAGGGATGCAGAGCTTGGAGGGAAGGCATGGAGAACTGGGGTCCCTTTGACATTATAAGGACAAATTCTCTCCTGGCTTCTACCCAAGCTACAATCAGTTGCAGGGGGGTTTTGTCAAATTAAGAGTACAGTAAAATTAATGGACTTTGTTCTGTTTTCAGATACGGAACCTTCAGCTTGCAGTGACATTCAACCATCCCTCAGGAGTTTCTTGCAAAAACCCTCAGAAGTACTTTTCTGATATGTTTAAGTCATGTGCTTCTTATATGGTTAGGAGCAATGAAATCAAGTAATTTGTTTAAAGACTCATAAGAAGTGTATATCTGAGCTGAAAATAAACTCTGTTTTAACTAGGTTTGGTCTTTATTCCTCAGATTATAAAGGTTAGATGCAGTTTATCGGCTACAATATAGTAAAGAGTTAACTGTCCTCTACAGTTCGCTGCACGAAAGATAAAGAAACCTAATTCTGGGAAAACCAAGATTGGAATGATTTTGTAGAGGAGATAGACAAGTGAGACAATGCCAAATGACTCCCAAATGAAGTCAATGGCAAGCAAGAGGCAGAAGTGATGGCTACAGCACAGTTTTCTCGAGGTCAGATGGACAGGACCTTGGGGGCTTTTTTCCACCTTTTTCCACAGCAGAGCTGCAGTACCCCTCCTACGCTCTCCTGAGCATGTCGTGTCTACTTGTCTCCTTTCTAGCACAGGTGCCCTGGGCAGTGGCAGCACATCTCTGGCACGAGATGGTGTCCTCTGGGATGTGTCTTCTGGGTAAGCTGCAGTACAGCCTTGCTAACACAGCTACTTCAGCTCAACGCAGGCAAACCAAACCCTTTTAAAGGCTTGTGCTACAAAGCAGATCAAACTGCATGTCCTAACATTGTCAAACATTGGAACAGGCTGCCCAGGGAGGTGGTAGAGTCACCATCCCTGGAAGTGTTCAAAAAACATGTAGATGTGGCACTTCGGGACATGGTTTAATGGGCATGGTGGTGTTGGGTTGACGGCTGGAATTGATGACCTTAAAGGTCTTTTCTAACCTTTAAGATTCAATGATTCTAACGCCTCAGTGCTAGAAAACTCTGAAATTATGAGCCAGTCCTCCCGTTCGGCTTTATAGCTGCTTGGCCAACTTAAGAAGAATAATACGCCTGCCCATGAGGCTATGATGTCCTCATCTGAAAAGGGCATAAATGCTTACCGAGGCACAGTGCCGCTGCCCTTCACAGATTCTCCTCTGTGAGACTGCTGCCATCCTTCATGTTTGCCTAGTTGTCCCCCCGAGCATTTTTATCCCCCTGAGCCCATCTGCAGCAGCCCTCACCCACAGTACAGGACAGGATGGCTGGGCTGATGTGCCATGGCAGGATGGCAGACGAGGGAGGGAGGGTTTCTCCTCAAATAAATCAGGGTTAGACTTGATGGATGCTGACTCCGAACAGCTTGGGTAAGCTTGGTGTTCAACATCCTTCAAAAAATCAAGCATCAGCTGGAGAGGGCCCTGGGAGACTATACATTTCAATACAGGCCTACTGTCAAGCTTGTATGTGGAACAGAGAGAGTTACAATTATGTATTTACTGGTTCAGCTAGGCATCGGCTGGGTTTTTTCTAAGCTCTGTCTTCATAAATCACTGATTTATGTGAGATTACTTTACTTTAAATCTTTCCCAATGTTTTTATTATTTTCCTACAACAGCAATATTGTGTCAGCAGCAGGAAAAACCTACATCCAAGTTCATAAACCTGCTGGAAGCTGATGCTATGACTGCTCTCTGAGTGTTCTGAATGCGCCTCCCTGCCCCGTCATGCCTCTCGGGCGCAGATCCCTCCCGTTACAGCAAACAACAAACCCCTTGTTCTTCCATTTGATCTCCTCTCTCTCCAGCACTTCCGCTGTCTCAGAAACCACATGTATCCCACGGGTTCAGAGCAAAGTAAATAATTCGTTCCCAAACTAACACCACTCCCATCACCACAATACTTGGTCCCCAAATCACAGAATCACAGAATCACTAAGGGTGGAAAGGACCTTCAAGATCATCAAGTCCAACCATTAATCCAGCGCCACCGTGTCCCCTAAATCAAGTCCTGAAGCGCCACATCCACACATTTTTTTGAACACCTCCAGGGATGGTGACTCCACCACCTCCCTGAGCAG
>NW_010521191.1:30919-31224 GCF_000687285.1 Phaethon lepturus
CTTCTCAGTGAAGAAATTTTTCCTAATATCCAGTCTAAACCTCCCCTGGCGCAACTTGAGGCCATTTCCTCTCCTCCTATCACTAGTCACTTGGCAGACGAGACCAACACCCACCTCGCCACAACCCCCTTTCAGGTAGTTGTAGAGAGCGATAAGGTCTCCCCTCAGCCTCCTTTTCTCCAGACTAACAACCCCAGTTCCCTCAGCAGCTCCTCATAAGGCTTCTGCTCCAGACCCCTCACCAGCTTCGTTGCCCTTCTTTGGGACATGCTCAAGCACCTAAACATCCTTCTTGTAGTGAGGGG
>NW_010521192.1:0-4394 GCF_000687285.1 Phaethon lepturus
ACTGCCTGCTCCTGCGCCTTTAAGATTTCCTTCTTGAAGAATGTCCAGCCTTCCTGGACCCTTTTGCCCTTCAGGACTGCCTCCCAAGGGACTCTCTTGACCAGTGACCTGAACAGTCCAAAGTCTGCCCTCCGAAAGTCCACGGTAGCAGTTTTGCTGACCCCTCTCCTTACTTCACCAGGAATTGAGAATTCTATCATTTCAGGGTTGCTAAGCCCAAGACGGCCTTCGACCATCATAGCTCCCATGAGTCCTTCTCTGTTCGTAAACAGCAGGTCAAGCGAGGCACCTCCCCTGGTAGGCTCACTTACCAGCTGTGTCAGGAAGTTATCCTCCACACACTCCAGGAACTTCCTAGACTGTTTCCTCTCTGCCGTGTTATACTTCCAGCAGATGTCTGGTAGATTGAAGTCCCCTACAAGAACAAGAGCCAGGAATTGCGAGACTTCTGCCAGTCGCTTGTAGAATGCTTCCTCTGCCTCTTCATCCTGGTTGGGTGGTCTATAACAGACTCCCAGCAGGATATCTGCTTTGTTTGCTTCTCCCCTCATCCTTACCCATAAGCATTTGACCTTGTCATCACAGTCATTTTGCTCTATACAATCGAAACACTCCCTAACATACAGAGCCACCCCACCACCTCTCCTTCCTTGCCTATCCCTTCTGAAGAGGTTATTGTCATCCATTGCACCACTCCCGTTGTGTGAGTCATCCCACCATTTTTCCATGATGGCAACTAAGTCATAGCTGTCCTGCTGTACAGTGGCTTCCAGCTCCTCCTGTTTGCTGCCCATGCCGCATGCATCGGTGCAGATGGTTGAAAATATAGTGTCCAGGTGTTTTGCTAGTGTTCATGCAAATTGTGTATATCTGCTTTTATGCTCTGCTTCCAGTATATTTCTAGAATCTTGAGAAGAGTTTCCAAGTTGGATTTGCAGGATCACGCTATGTGCCTTTTGAGATGAGAATGTATAGATCATTTAGTTTTCAAAGAGTTTCTGTTGAGAGAGATGGTACTGTTTTTATGCTTATTTGTGAGTCAACAATAGGCTCTAATTTAGTTCAAGAATAGAATGGAAGTGCAACCCATTGAGTAGCTATTGCCTTCTCTACTGCTCTAATACTATTACTTGGGAACAATACTTCGGAAGAGTTGTAGGGTAGGGTGGTAACTCCTTCTGTGATAGGTCAATATAAAATAATAGTACAGTTTTTATTCCTCAGTAATAGCATTTGAAGAAATTGCTAAAAACATTTCAGTGGGACATAACAAAATTTACTAGAAAATGAGCAACAAAATCTTTGTTTACCAGGCTAGCACTTGCTGTCTTGTACTAGTGTATCAAGGTTGCATGGCAAGGTTTTGGTAGTGGGGGGGCTGCAGGGCTGACTTCTGTGAGAAGCTGCTAGTAGCTTCCCCCATCTCTTATAGAGCCAATGCCAGCTGGCTCCAAGACAGATCCGCCGCTGGCCAAGGCTGAGCAATCAGCGACAGTGGTAGCGCCTCTGGGATAATATATTCAAGGGGAAAGAAAAATGGCACAGCAACTGCAGACAGAGAGTCAAGTGAGAATATGTGAGAGAAACAACTCTGCAGACACCAAGGTCAGTGAAGGAGGAGGGGGAGGAGGTGCTCCAGGTGCCAGAGCAGAGATTCCCCTGCAGCCTGGGGTGAAGACCATGGTGAGGCAGGCTGTCCCCCTGCAGCCCATGGAGCTCCACGCTGCAGCAGATATCCACCTGCAGCCCGTGGAGAACTCCACACTGGAGCAGGTGGATGCGCCTGAAGGAGGCTATGACCCCGTGGGAAGCCCATGCTGGAGCAGGTTTGCTGGCAGGACCTGTGACCCCTGTGACCCTGTGGGGGACCCACACTGGAGCAGTGTGTTCCTGAAGGACTGCACCCTGTGGAAGGGACCCAGGCTGGAGCAGTTTGTGAAGAACTGCAGCCTGTGGGAAGGACTCACATTGGAGAAGTTCATGGAGGACTGTCTCCTGTGGGAGGGACACCACATTGGAGCAGAGGAAGAGTGTGAGGAGTCCTCCCCCTGAGGAAGAAGGAGCGGCAGAAACAACATGTGATGAACTGACCGCAACCCCCATTCCCTGTCCCCCTGTGCCACTTGTGGGGGAGGAGGTAGAGAAATCAAGAGCAAAATTGAGCCTGGGAAGAAAGGAGGGGTGGGGGGAAGGTGTTTTAAGATTTGCTTTTATTTCTCATTACCCTACTCTGATTTGATTGGAAATAAACTAAATTAACTTCCCCGAGTCAAGTCTGTTTTGCCCGTGACGGTAATTGCTGAATGATCTCTCCCTGTCCTTATCTCGACCCACAAGCTTCTTGTTATACTTTCTCTCCCCTGTCCAGCTGAGAAGGGGAGTGATAGAGCAAATTTGGTGGGCAGCTGGTGTCCAGCCAGGGTCAACCCACCACAACTGGACTGTTCTTTAAGTCAGGTAGTGGGGTGGACAAATCCTGAGGTTATGTCATACACAATGTAAAATATATTGTTAATGCGTTATAAAACCTTGTTTCAAATATTAAGATTTGTCACTTCGCTTTTTTTTTCTTTCAGTCTAGAAACAATTACATTCTGTCTTGGAGATCTTGGCCAATATTTAATTTCAACCTTCATAAGAACACTGCAGTGCATGAAAATATTTAAAAGTTCTTAAGAATTCCAGTGCTGGTTCTGAGAACTTGATTGTAAATATTATAAACTCCTGCTGTGTCAAATTAATCACTAATTTTGAGCACACTCACACTTTAGTTTAGGCTTTTGTTTTCTTCCTTTATCAGAGAGAAATTCTGAACACAAGAAATTGTGGTATTAGAGAACACTTAACTTTTTTTTTTCTTTTTTTTTAATTATTTGATTTTAGTCCAACACTCTCTTTGTCAGGGCTGAATATGTTTAGGATTGACCCTTACAGACAGTCTTGCAGGGTTCTGTTTGTTTGGTTTTTTTGAATCTGACTATATAATGATAAATTCTTTGCCACAGACTAATCAGATCTCTTGTGATCATTCCCTCAGGAGATTCAGAGGGAATCCAGAATTACTACCAGTCATCTGTTAGAACAGCCTTTTATACATCAAAGGACTGACTATATCAATCTAGTTTCCCTTGTCACACTAAATGAATGCAATCCTTCTGTCTGCCTAATCATCCTATTTGACAAGATTTCTAAGCCTTTACAATTATTTCTGTCCTCCAGACTCTAGAACTTCTTTTTTTTGAAAATTTTTTTTGTAACAACAACAAAAAAGCATCAAAAGGCTATCTCTGGATTGCCAATAGAATGAAAGATAAAATCTAGCTCTCACTAAGCCTGATAAACTGATAAGCAGTTCTGAAACAACTTATCTAGCTGTTAGGTAGCATCTTTTCATTACTGATAAGTGCCAAAAGGTCTCAGAAGTGAGCTATGTGGAGATAAATGTGAGGAAGATATAAAATGAAGTAGTGCAAAATGATACCCATCAAGCTGCTTAAAGTAATAAAAATGAAATTAAAGCAGGTAAGAAAGAAACTCCTCCTCTTTACGTACAACTAAAACAAGAAAGTATTTTCCATTTCAATATTCATGGACAGAAACCAATCCTCCACACATTCACAGAGTAACGTTTGCACACTGACACTGTGTTGTTCGTTTTTTTAAATACATATCTTCTTTATAAATACCCCTTCAATTATCTTTTATTAGATGTCTAGTAAAGCTATAGCTTTTAGGAAATTCTGTTGTTTATAAGCTCCAATGGTTATCGTTTCCACTGGGATGGATGGAACTCTTATCTGACCCTGTAAAATCTTTTTATCCATTTAACATAATGAAAAAACTTTCTTCCCCCCTCAACAGGAAGTCCATAAAGTGAGACTATCAAGTATAATACCCTTTGAGAAAATGTTCATACAATACTGAAAAAGGTAACAAAGTTGCTCATCTTCGGCAATAAATGTTCAAGGAGGAGGAGGTGCTTCCTGCACCTACTGAATACTTACACATTATTTTCTTTTCCTCTTAACATAAAGTCTCTAATTGGCATCTTGTGAGTTTCTGACCAGACTTTGAGTTGAAATTCTTTGTAGAGTGCTTTCATATGATGTATGTAATTATCTATCTGTCGTATTTTGCTATATATACTATTTTAGAAACAGAAGTTATAACAGTTTGTAACTATTAATAATATTTTTTTCTAAGGTATAATGAGGTACGTAGGAAATGCCATCGGTTTTTCTGCTATATAACTTATTCTGAATGCATGCAAAACGCAAAGTATGTTTTTGGTAAATGCATTGGATTTGCATGGCAAGGTTTTGGTAGCAGGGGGGACGACTGCAGGGGTGGCTTCTGTGAGAAGCTGCTAGAAACTTCCCCTATGTCCGAGAGAC
>NW_010521192.1:4820-8992 GCF_000687285.1 Phaethon lepturus
CTGAGGAGGGGGAGTAATAGAGCGGCTGGTTGGGCACTTAGCATCCTGCCAGAGTCAACCTGACATCATAGTAAATAATTCAAAGTGCTATATCTTATTAATAAAGAATGTCAAGTTGATCATTCTTGAACAGGAAAATATTAATTTTTCTTCTACTACTATAAGACAAATGCTGGTATCAAAAGGAAAAATCTACACTTAGAGTTGAGCTTTTCAGTTGCATGAAATGCCCCAAACATTTACAAATAATTAACAAAGAGCACTTGCTACCCATTCTTCATATTCCACTCAATTTTCCCTTTCCTTCCAGTGTCCTACTTAGTACTAGGAAAGAATGAGTAGGAACACGGATGTTTATCCAAGTGAATAAAGTTTGGTCAAACTTCACAAGCAGGTATATATTAATACATGGGAGAAAGCCCCATTTACGGCAATGCAATAAGAATAAATGGTATTCAAACAAAGATTTTCCATGTACTTTACATGAATTGCTAAGTATGGTGGATTTTGCAACTTAACAGTAACTTTTATCAATGAAAGAAAACATAGAAGTTTAACATTCCAAGTGATGTCCAGATCTAATTTCTGGACGTGTAAAAACTGTTCTTGTGTTATATCTTAACAATGTTTTAACTGGCAGTGAGTAAGCCTTGTAATGATTGATTGACAGAGCATTCTAAAAGTTGTCCCAGCTGTGTCTCCTCCCAATTTTTTATGCACCCCCAGTCTGCTTGCTGGTGGGGTGGTGTGAGAAGCAGAAAAGGCCTTGACTCTGTGTAAGCACTGCTCAACAATAACGAAAACATCCCTGTTGTTTAGCCTGGAGAAAAGGAGTCTCAGGGGAGACCTTATCGCTCTTTACAACTCCCTGGAAGGAGGTTGTAGTGAGGTGGGTGTCAGTCTCTTCTCCCAAGTAACAAGCAATAGAACAAGAGGAAATGGCCTCAAGTTGCACCAGGGGAGGTTTAGATTGGATATTAGGAAAACTTTTTTCACCGAAAGGGTTATCAAACATTGGAATAGGCTGCCCAGGGAAGTGGTTGAGTCACCATCCCTGGAGGTATTTAAAAGTCGTGTAGATGTGGCACTTAGGGACATGGTTTAGTGGTGGACTTGGTAGTGTTAGGTTAATGGTTGGACTCAATGATCTTAAGGGTCTTTTCCATCCCAAATGATTCTATGATCGCACAGAAGGTAGTGTTAGCCCAATAGAGAGAGTTCTGCCCCATACCACGGGGTAAGGGACAGGAATCTCTTAAGCCACTATTTCTGCTAAAATTTGTGTTAGGAGAGAAAGTGTGAAGGACTGGTTTAGCACACAGTTGTTGCAAGCTGAATGAGTTTACCTCATCAGTAAAATAAGCTGAGTAGCTACGTTCTAGCCAGGTGTGTATGCAGGAGACTGGTTAGAGGGCATCCTCCAGGAGGAGTCAAATAAACTGTATAATGTAAATGTTGACATTTCAGTAGCATCCACACTGACTACAGTTATTTTGTGACATAAGGTGCATCTCTGAGATGCTATGGACGGTTCAGGTTCAAATTATGCGGAGAAAATATCAGATTACACCAGCTTGGTTATGTATCTTTTGCTCATTCATACATAGAGATAGGGACATAGGTGAAACATAGGAATTTCCTGAGGTATACCCAGATTCACCCTACCTAACTTCAGATGCTGAGATGCCCAAGGCAGAAGTCTAGCTTTCTTAACTCATTGTGTAGTTAGTGGAGAGAGAGAAAGAGGCACCCCCAGAGACCGATTCAGATTTGGATTTAAATTGCTCTCCATAGGTGCCTCTCTCCACTGACTATATAAGGATCCTAGAATAACTAAGCACCAAATGTAGGTGCTCTCTTTAAATGGATGAATGTAGATGCTATTTCTGTTGGCTCTTTAGCAGTCAGTGTATGGCATTCATAGAGTCTGCAGCAAGTCCAGATTCAAATCTGCATTTCATATGTCAAGGGAAGAGCATGTTTTTCCCTGGTTACTCAAGTACAGATTTATCAGTCAGCAGCATGTTACTATATTTGCTGATAATCTCAAGACCCCTTTCCTGAGAATGCTGACAGAGGGGTACGCCATGTAGATTTTCAGGCCATATTACCTAGAATGAACAGTACTTACAAACAGTTCATTAACTCCACTTGCATTAGGTACTTACACAGCAGATGTTTATTGGCTGTCTTGGCTGGACTTGTAATGGTAAGTGGTTGCTAGGATGCAGGAGTGTATTAATTCCCTTTGAAAGGGAAAAGTTTGTGTCCCTTTAAAAAGAGAAGCATGACATGCAAGTACTCTGTCCTCTGAAAAAAAGCCCATGACATCCTGCTAATGAGCCCAAACCTGGTACAGGTGCTAGGGAAAATTTGAAAGTGTAGCACTGGGAATGTATAGATCAAGCTTGCAGGGTCCTACGTTCATGCCTCCAGTTTTGATGGTGCAGTCCAAAAAATAAAGACAACGCTGCCCTGGCTAACGTTGCAAAGAACAAACAGAGATTCTGTCACATCTACTAGACTGACTTGTGAAACATATGTTGGCAGCATTTAATGCATTGGACCTACGAACACGTTTTTCCCTTTTGATAAATCCTATAACCAAGTTTCAATCAAAAGGGTATGGTATCCTACTTGGAAACAAGCAACATGTTTTCTCTGTTATTATTGGAGATTTTGTAAGGAACATTTAGAATGAGGACGTAGGTGAACTTTCTGCAAAATAGCCTTTTCAAAGCAAGAATATTCTCAGAGGTAATTTTTTGAGGATTTTTGGGGGGTTGTTTGGTGGGGGTGCTTTGTTTTTTTTAAAGGGGTTCTGCACTGCTGGAGAGTAGACAGCTCCATTAGGGACTGGAAGGCGCTTTAACCCTCCCTTCCATTGTTGAGATGAATTAAGAGGGAGTTCTAGAAACCCTACCTCTTCCAGATTGTTTGTGATGGGAAATAGGATTTCAATGAGTCCATAGTCTTTGCTGTTGTTGAAAATAAAAAGAAGCCTTATGCAACAGCTGGTAGAACCTACACGGCGCTACTGGAGAGAGTCCAGAGAAGGACCACTAAGATGATTAAGGGACTGGAGCATCTCTTCTATGAGGAAAAGTTGAGAGACCAGGGGCTGTTCAGCCTGGAGAAGAGAAGGCTCAGAGGGGATTTCATCAATTTGTATAAATATCTGCAGGGAGACTGTAAAGAAGATGGAGCCGGGCTCTTTCCAGAGGTGCCCAGTGACAGGACCAGAGGCAATGGGCACAAAATGAAACACAGGAGGTTCCATCTGAACATCAGGAAACACTTTACTGTTTTACTGTGAAGGTGTCTGAGCATGGGAACATGTTCTCCAGAGAGGTGGTGAAGTCTCCAACCTTGGAGACTTCAACAGCCATCTGGATGTGGTCCCGGGCAACTGGTGACCTGCTTGAGCAGGAGGGTTGGACCAGATGACCCCCAGAGGTCCCTTCCAACCTCAGTCATGCTGAGATTCTGTATATGTGGGCCTGGAGAGCATCTATGGATTTGTGGCTGTCAAAGCTGAAGAGAAGGAAGCTGCCCATGCACATGTATGAGGATGTTAGTGGGGAAGAGATTACTTCCAGCTTATCGTTGGATGTCACTCTCCTTGCAAATTGTTGAGTAATTAACACACACGCTAGCAGTAATACTTGCAGGACATAAGTCTGTGGCCCAAACTGAGCTCACATGGCTACTAGGCTGAGAAAAATTGTTTCACTGTTATTGATATTTATTTGCACACCCATGAGCCACCTTGCTTTGGCTTCTTTCCAAGTTAGGGACCGGGCTGTCAGCAACTTGGTTTGGGTTCAGCTGATCTTTTGTTTACATTTTATTTTAAATGTCATAGATGCAGAAGGTTAAAAAAGCAAAGAGAAATCAAATTTAATACCAAAAAGGTGCTTGGGATTAGTCAATATGGATTTATGAAGGGAAAATCATGCCTGACCAACCTTCTAGCCTTCTGTGATGAGATGACTAGCCTGGTATATGAGGGGAGAACAGTGGATGTTGTTTTTCTTGACCTTAGCAAGGCTGTTCACACTGTCTCTCATACCATCCTCATAGACACAGTGATGAAGCACAGACTAGATAAGTCACCGAGGGTAGCTGCTCTGGAGCCGGCCCGACCTGCAGCAGAGCAGCAGATCTTGGTG
>NW_010521193.1:0-2732 GCF_000687285.1 Phaethon lepturus
CCCCCAAGCCTGTAGTGTTGCATGGGGTTGTTGTGACTGAAGTGCAGGACCCGGCACTTGGCCTTATTAAACCTCATACAATTGGCTTTGGCCCATCGATCCAGCCTGTCCAGATCAACTACATTGATGACATCATCGTATGGGGCAACACAGCAGACAAAGTCTTTGAGAAAGGGAAAAAAAGAATCCAAATCCTTTTGAAATCCAGTTTTGTCATAAAACAAAGTAAGGTCAAGGGACCTGCAGAGCAGATTCAATTCTTGGAAATAAAATGGCAAGGTGGACGTCGTCAGATCCCAATGGATGTGATCAACAAAAATACAGCTATGTCTCCATCAACTAGAACAAAGGAAACACAAGTTTTCTTAGGCTTTGGGGTTTTTTGGAGAATGCATATTCCAAATTACAGTCTGATTGTAAACCTTCTCTAAGTGACCTGGAAGAAGAACAATTTCAAATGGGACCCTGAGCAACGACAAGCCTTTGAACAAATTAAACAGGAGATAGTTCATGCCGTAGCCCTTGGGCCACACCTGGACGGACCAGGTGGTACGCAGCTGGGGACAATGATCCTACCTGCATTCTCTGTCAGAAAGTACCAGGGGACACCCAAGGTCGACTGCTAGGGTTTTGGAGTTGGGCATATGGAGGATCTGAGGTCCGCTATACTCCACCTGCTCCTTCTGGCACCCCAACTGCCGGTGCTGGGCTGGATGTTCAAAGGGAGGGTCCCCTCTACACATCATGCGACTGATGCTACGTGGATTAAATGGGTCGCACTCATTACACAGCGGGCTCGAAAAGGAAACCCCAGTTGTCCAGGAATCTTGGAAGTGATCATGGACTGTCCAGAAGGCAAAGATTTCAGAATATCACCAGAAGAGAACGCATGCAGAAGATGCTCCATCATCTAATAAACTACCAGAATTCAAAAAGCAATATGCCCTGTTTACTGATGGGTCCTGTTGTATTGTAGGCAAACATGGGAGGTGGAAAGCTGCTGTATGGAGCCCTATACGACGAGTCGCAGAAGCTGCTGAAGGACAAAGTGAATCAAGTCAGTTTGCAGAGGTGAAAGCCATCCAGCTGGCTTTAGATATTGCTGAATGAGAAAAATGGCCAATACTCTATCTCTATACTGACTCATGGATGGTGGCAAATGATCTATAGTGGTGGCTACAGCAGTGGAAGCAGAGTAACTGGCAGAACACGGGTAAACCTATATGGGCTGCTGAATTATGGCAAGATATCGCTGCCTGGGTAGAGACCTGGTTGTAAAACCAGTAAAAACCAGTACGTCATGTAGATGCTCACGTACCCAAGATTCAGGCCACTGAAGAGCATCAAAACAACCATCAGGTGGATCGGGCTGCTAAGATTGAAGTGGCTCAGGTGGATCTGGACTGGCAACAGAAGGGTGAATTATTTATAGCTCGGTGGGCCCATGACACCTCAGGCCATCAGGGAAGAGATGCAACTTATAGATGGGCTCGTGATCAAGGGGTGGACTTGACCATGGACACTATTGCACAGGTTATCCATGAATGTGAAACATGCGCTGCAATCAAGCAAGCCAAGTGGTTAAAGCCTCTTTGATAGGGAGGACAATGGCTGAAATATAAATATGGGGAGGCTGTGCAGATTGATTTAATCACACTCCCATAAACGTGCTGTGGCAAATTAGTGGTTTGGCTGCTTAAAGAATCACCACTGAAGATTGGCTGTCCAGGGAGGTGGTGGCGTCACCATCACTGGAAGTGTTCAAGAAACATGTAGACGTGGCACTTCGGGACATGGTTTAGTGGGCATGGTGGTGTTGGGCTGATGGTTGGACTTGATGATCTTAAAGGTCTTTTCCAACCTTAATGATTCTATGATTCTGTGATATCAGAGAGCAAATGATTTAATATAGTTTTGTAAAAAGGTGCGACAATAGAATTCGATGGCAAGGTCCACTCTATTGCTTATTTAACATGGAAAAGTGTACAAAGAGAAACTAAATTACAATTAGCTTGGAATTATTTACACTGTCAAGGAAATCAAATCAGTTTAGTGTGACTTATGTGTAGATTGAGAAGAGAAAGTAAGGGAGACCCTCCCGTTGAGTCACGAGGTTCAGAGTGGACCCCCTTGCTTTCTAAACTCCTTCTCAGAGAGGAGTCTAGGTGCGGCTGAATCCACTCCTAGTCCCAGACTTGGTCAACAGTTTATGGCTAAAGGAATTGAGTATCGGGGATTCTGGTGTGGTGATACAGTCTATGATTTTGTGCTTTGTGTAACTTTAGGATAGCAACAATCTAATACAAAATAGCAGCAATCAAATTCACTAACACTATTGAGGTAAATCACAGTATTAAATCATACAATTTCCTAATAAAGCTTAGCAACATAACAAATTAAAACTTACTAAGATTCTCTAATTACGCATACACACACACACAGATGTAGAGATAGAGACATATAAAGAGATACAAAGAAAAGAGATATATATATAGAGATATACACACAAAGGTACCTGTTGAAAGTTCCCCTTGAATCCAGTGAAATACTCACATCGAACGCTTTGCATTTCTCAATGGGTGAAGAGTTGAGCTTCAACAGGGATTTCAGCCCAGGTTCATGTTGGCCTCTGAGTTGATCGGAAACTTGAAAGTTCGTGAGCTCTGAGAGGCGTCCCACTCAGAGGGAAGTGCTGGTCGTGGCCCACTGCAGTCCAGGAGAGCTCAAAGGGC
>NW_010521194.1:0-1261 GCF_000687285.1 Phaethon lepturus
GGAGGTGTCCTCGGGGGGGCTGTTGGAGCAGACTGTGGTTATAGACGAAATCCAAACTTCTCAGCAGGGAGAGCCAGGAAACGAAAAAGTGCCTTTGGGAGTGGAGCAGAGCTCCGGGAAGCGGCTCTGCGCCTTCTGGATCATCACCAGAACCTGAATGACCTCCTCTTGGAGGTAGGAGCGGGACGGTTTGGGGCATAATGGTCAGGCTGGGGATCGCGGGAGGTCCCAGCTCGAGGTGGGTTCCACCAGGGTCCTTCCCAAAGCAACCATAGAATAAATGGCCAGGGAACACAGTTTTCATGATAAGTGAAAAGAAAAAACAGCGCTGTAGGAGTAAGCTGAAGTTGAGAGGTCTGCGTTGCAGAAATTAGATTTTTTTTTTTCCTTTATTCCTCTATGTTTTATTGCTACAGGCTAAAAATGGTTAAGCATGATTTGGATTTGTGACAAAGGGAAATCCAGCGCCTTTTTCTTGGGGTCAGAACTGGCTTTTTGTGAATATAGAGGAAAAAAAAAAATCAGGAGGGACTTGTGGTTTTCTCTGAATTACCAACCATTTCTGACTAATGTGACTGTCTTTATGAAAACCTGTGTCATTTGCCTATAGCACTTGAGCCAACATTCCAACTTGGCCACGTTCTACTTTCCCTTCAGATACTGGAGAAAGCTTTTGATGTGATAACTTGAATAGACAATTCAAATACTTCCCACAGTTCAGCCATGAGGATGTTTCTTTCTGTACAGAATACTCGTCTTTTATAGAAAGAAAAAAGGGGATTTAACTAGGAAAGGATCCGACATTTTGACACGTTTCATCAAATATTTATGTCAGCATGGCTTCACAGAAGGGACTTGAAAGATCCAAGTTCTGTTCCTGGTGCTGCTGCTGATCTATTGGGTGACTGGGGACAAGTAACTTGACCCGTATCTTCTTTTCTCTGCATAAAATGAAGATAACTGTACTTATGTCTCCTGTAAAGTGCACTGAAATCTGGTTTGGCATGACCGTGTGGGAGCTTGGTGTTAATTTCACTTCACTTGCTCCAGCCCCCGAAAATGCCAGGGCTGCTCATAGGCTTCAGAGGGAATACATTTGCAAATGTGTGTAATGGACATCTAAGACTGTTATGGTTTGGTTTGGCTTTCAGGTGGAAGATTCGGTCAAGCCAGCTGGACAGGATGGTGCAGAGCACCAGGAAGTACAGTCAGAGTCATTTATAGGTGAGTGAAAGAGTGTCTGGTGGGGACGGGCGCGGGG
>NW_010521194.1:1292-22057 GCF_000687285.1 Phaethon lepturus
GACGTGGGAAAGAACTTTTCTTTATGTACTGAATTTCTGCCTGTTAAATGCAATCCCAGTTTGACTTTCTTTTCATTGTTCTGGTCACCCATTTGGCTACTTGTTTCTTACTTGTCTGGTGATGACACCACTGGCAAAGTCTGCTCGTTGAACATTTTGATTATTTTAAAGTGTTACTGTGAGCCCCACAAGACTAAAATACAAAAATCTGCTTAGCAAGCATATTCCAGCTCTGTGGTTGTTCTGCCCCCATTTTATGTACAGTAAAGGAATGATACATGAAAATTATAACGATTTGCCCAGTGCAACAAATGACATCTGTGCTGGAAGGGGTTTAAGACCTGGGACTTCTGTCTTCATAGTCATGTTGTCAAACCTTTTTTCCTCCATGCTGACAGCTTTCTGCTGCTTTTTTTTTTTTTTTTTTTTTTTTTAGTTTCTGTTCTGCAGGAACAGGCCTCAAGATTGGGTGTACCCGCAGCAATCTTGGCAGCCAAAAATGCTGTTACCAGCATCGAGCGGATCTGCCAGGCTTCTGCAAGCCCCTCTCAAGTCCCACTGCTGAACTTGGACCAGAGAGTAAGGGAAAAAGTTTACATTTAGTTTATCAAGAAAACAGTAATGTTAGGTTTGACTTTAAACCCAGTTTATCTGTTCTGATAAAGTCACCCAAACACGTAGGACCTGAGTGGATGATTATTCACTTGTGTGTCGGATACGCTCACAGAAGTGCGGCGTTTTTCTCCTGTACAGGAAAGCGGCTGGTTTTGACAGCTTGGAGATGAAGTTTTTTGTCTGTCGCCGCAGTGCAGTGTTACACAGGTCTCTCTAAGCAGACCTGGTGCTGTCACCTCTGGTGTACCTCAAGCTTGGTCTCTTTAATCCACGGTTCCGTCTTTATCGGTGGTCTCCGTTTGCGGTGTAGCCAGGTGTGGTGACGGCCATCCGTACAAAAGCTGCGCCGTGGCTGCTGGCTCAAGTCACCTCTGAGGAGCTGTCAGGTGTCACTGCTGTCGGCCTGGCTGCCTTCAGTTCAGCCTTACCATGAAAATTTGGGCCTTTCCCATGAATTCTCTCCGCTACCGAAGCCTTTAAAAAACCCCCAGTAAACAGGGGAAAAAAAGCAGCAAATTGTTTTTCTAAGAATGTGTTGTTTACAAAGGAAATTATTTCTGCTTCATTTCTGGGGCGATTCCAGAAGAGGTTGTCTTGCTTGCTTCAAACGGTCAAGGATTTGCTGGCGAACAATGTGTTCTGTCGCTCACGCTTCTGTCAAGAAATGTGGAAAACGAAGGTAAGAACTCAGGGAGAAATGTTGCCGTCTTACAGACCATTTAGGCTCCATCTCTGTGATCTGGTAATGTGTTTTTAGCCCTCCTTGCCTGTGAAGGCCAGGGATAACTGTTAAATGGACTAGTGAGGTGCTGTGATTTCCGTCCAGTTTCCCTCGGTGGTTTTTGGGTGACCTAGAGCAGTCTTGCCACTGCTCATCCCTGCTCATGGTCGTCTGTGGTCCTGAGCTCCTCCTGAGAATGACTGTGGTCTTCCAGACCTTTCAAAGGCACGAACTGAATTATAAATGGTGGGGTTTTTTGTTTGTTTTGTTTTGTTTATTTTAAGGGAGCTTCCTTGCCTCTGTAGCGGGATTTGCTTTTTTTGAAGAGGACTTAGTAGAGGTTTGGAAGTAGGTGGATTATTAAAATTGCGTGGCCGCTTCTGAGAAACTGCCACAAAGGAGAGTTGGCAGCACCTTGCTGATCAAGCGTTGGTTTTTAGGGAGCTAGGCAAGCAGCACTCTTGCCTCTCTGAAGGAGAAGTCTAACTCTTTCCATTTGCACTGAGCACGGCTGGTTCTCACTAGGAACCAGCTAGGAAGGGCATGGCAGTAACCTGTCTGGAGTTGCAGCATGAGTAATGGGATTGAACTCATCTGAGGTGACACAGTAGTTAATAGAAGCTTTGGGGTATCGTTTTCTTTCCTGTTTAGCTTCACTGCCTTACTGTTATCAGTGAAAAGCGCTAATAACTCTCCATCAGCTGGTGTGTGGGTCTGCTGCCTGGGCTAAGCAATTCGGATCGATTAACCAGGCAGTGCCGACGCTGCCAGCCGGCCGTGGGGTGGCACGGTCCCACAAGTCCTTTATGTGCTTTCCCTATAATATTCAGTGTGTCTTTGGCATTCTCGTTCTCTGCTCCTTTTATCTGGGAATGGTGATAAGTCTAAGTGAGTTCATGCAGAAAGTGGCTTAAGAGAAATACGATAGCAGCTAACAGGTTGCATTGCTTCCCAAATGTGTTGTCTTGATTTCATTTGGGTGGTTTGTTTTCTTAGGGTAAGCGATGCTCTAAGTGGAGTTAAGGACGTTTTGTGCGCAGGACAGTTTTGGTTGCTCACTGCTTTGGTGGGAAAAAAGGAAGAGGCTGATCTGCCAGGATAAAGAGGCATGCTCTAGTCTCAAATATCCAATCCTGGGCTGAAAATAGAATCCGGTGTGTTTTGTGGGCTGATTAAGATCTCCTCGCTCTCAGGTAGACATGGAGATCAAGTGTAACTGAGATTGTTACAGAAAAGAAAGAGATTGTCAAAGACAAAGTATGTGGGCGAGTCTAGGGTCATGCTACGAGGCAGCCGCTGGTCACTGCAGAAAGCTCGTGGGATTTTTCTCCTGAATGGATCATGTGCCCAAGACTCCCAAGTACCTCTTCCTTCACAAGGTGTGAAGATTTTGTTTCTGGCTTGGAGGGTTTCTGTCTGGAGGCTGGAATGAGCAGAAGTTGCTGCTGCACCTTTTTCCCTGCCAGGTGTACCCTGGAGTCCCATTTTGCCGGCACAGGACTCTCTCTAGCACACGCTGTTCCTTGTGGGAGCTGGAAGGGATGCTGCAGGGAGGCACGAGGGGTGGCAGCTTCATCGGCATGGGAGCGATGCCTAGTGCTGGTTTTGCCGACGGCGAGCCCGGCGTTTAGGAGCAGGACTGCCCGAGCGGCGTTGGTTTTTCCTCTGCGCCCTCCGGCCTCTCTGGCCGTACAGTTGCAGTGTCTCTTTCTGTAGTCTGCTATTGGGAAATGGATTTCAGAGCAGCAAACTCGCTTCACGGAGACTAATAAACAGTTAATAGGCTAAGCGGTAATTCTCTAATCTGTTTCTGGATCTGAATTGACAAGACTTGAAACTTTGTGGTGTTACCTGCTTTCTGGGATATCCGCTGCTCCTTTGAATATCCAGCATCAGCATTATTCCAGGGGGACAAAGATAGATACATTTATTACTTGACCATGAAAATGGGAAATGATGATGCATCTACATCCCTAAACCATTCAAAATTAGTAGGAAGGAAAAATCAAATATAATCTTTCCTCACCTGGTATTTCCTATGTTGTCATTTTAAAATTTGAGTAAGTTCTGGGTATGGAATTTGGTTTTATTTTTTTCTATATAGTTTATGTTAGCCAAATGTTAACGTTAACTGCAAAATGCAGACTATGACCTAATTGTGACATCTTGTTAGGACCCTCCAGTGCTGGAAGCTGTGTGGCACCTGCACAGAGATGACATTGTTGGACTGGGAGAGCTGCTGGAGAGGTGAGCAGAGGTTTATAGGTTTGGAGATGTATTTAATCTCTTAAAGCCTATTGAAATGTAATCGGGGATTAGTCGTGAGTATTCTGGACTAAGAATATAGTCAGATGCTGGCAAGTGATCAGATTAGCAGGATTTAAGAAGTTACCCTGGGTTTGAGAGGTTACTCTGGGTTAGTTAGGGCGGTTTAAGGTGCGGCGACAGCCTGCCCGACGGCTGCCGCAGCAGTTGCCACACAAAGCGAAATGGCTCGGTGCGAGCCACCGCTGCAGCCCGCGCGAGGTGATGCTTTATCTCCCACCTTGTTTCACTGGCGCAAGATGGCTGCGTGTGGGTGGTTACCACGCTGCGTGGGAAAGGGCTCGGTAGCACAGCTCCTTCCGTTCACCTGGCCGTGCCGCCAGGTCTGCTTTGGAAACTCGTTTAGCCCATAAAAATTAGTGCTGGTCTTGCTTTGCAGAAGCTGTGTGCTGCGGTCTTCGCAAAGGCTTCCATTTCAGTAAGGTTTGGCAGAGTCAATCTCCAGAGGATAGTTACACTAATAATTTTTTTTATTATTATTTTTGTTCCCCAATACAGAGCTAACAACTAAAACCAGTTATCCTTTGTGAAGTTCAGGTTGTTTTCTTATGGTGTCAAAGGAATGTTGCAGCGATCTTTTAGGCTTTTGATATTGGTTTACTTGTCTGTCAAAGGGATAGGAAAACAGCCTTCAGTGCCCTCTCTATTTCAAATTTAAGGAAACCAAAGGGATAGATTAAGAGCTTGAGGCTTGGGGTTTTTTTAAAGCATTTTTATCCAAGTATCTTGGAAATAAGAACTAAAGTCTGTGTTCTAGCAGAACTTTTAATATGGAAGTACTTTAATGTCAGAGATGAGGAAATACTTGAACACACAACTTCACATGTATTTATTCCTCTGGATGTGTTTGTTGCGGAATCTTTCTGTAAAGCAAATAAAGCTCTTGCTGGTCCAAATTAAAGAAATGAAATGCCATGGATAGGCCAGAGTCCCTCACAGATGGTTCTTTCCTTAGTCCAAGAGCAAAAGCCCAAGCCTTTCAAAGAGTGGGAGGGATTGAATCGAATCTGCTTTTGTTTGTTCCCAGCAACCCAGCCATCCCTGCCGTGGTGGAGTGGCTGTGCAGCAGCCTTCGTGGCCTTTGTGAGCAGGCGGAGTCCTCCTCCCGGGACGCGGAGCTCGCTGGGCGCGTTCTGTCAGGCAAGGCACTCGGCGCGGGCGCTGGCGGACGGGGCCCGGCTGCCGGTCGGCACAGCCTGCAGCAGGGGCTGTGCCAGGCGAAAGCTTGGAGGTGTAAGAACGGAGGTCTTGCTTTGCATTTTCTTACGGCATTTCTGTGAGGGGAATATATTTTTATGTGTGATGAATTTAGCAAATTTTTTCCCCTTCAAAAGGTAACTGGTTTGAATTGCTGTGTCCCTTTGAGTTATAGTATCACAAGGAAGTGTAATTGCAAGGTGTGAGGGGCCAGGGGTGATATATCGAGAGCGTGACACTCCTGCAAACCGTCTGAGATATTTTGGACCAGAAATATTTAACGGCTCCATTTTCCCCCTGTCATTTTCTATCATTTATTTTGTGGTTTTGTTTGGAAAAAAATCACTACACAATCTGATTGAAGAGCTGTAGTCAGACCTTTGGACCGGTGCAGTTGGTCAGGTACAACAGGTATAAGACCTGTAAATGCTTTGGTCTTTATAATCCTTTAAGTTTCTGTGTTCCTTGCCATCCATTGTCCTAGGTCCTTTTGCCTGGGAGTAATTTTACTCCAAGAAAATAAATGATTCCTACTGACTGCTATGTAGTGAATGAGGCCTTTCAGACACTAGTCCTGTTGGGAGACCGAGATGGGAAGGTGAAAGAGCGAGCGATCTTTATTGAAAGGGGATGCTGAAACACTAATTCCTTCTTGATTTGCAGACTTTGCGATCCTGTTTCTTCAGAATGGCTTTCAGCAAACTTTGGAGCTGGGAAGGAAGCTGGAATTCAAGAAGGTCCCCAATGTAAGGACAGACTGACCCTATTTAGAAACAGTTACTTAAAAAAGTAGTTCCATTATCTACCTCTGCCTTGCTGAGTATAAATAGATCTGCTTAGAGTAACGAAGAAATGGTGGTGGTCCAGGTGCTGTAGTGGGTGAGGAGGAAATTGTGAAACCAGAACAAAGACCCCTTTTTTATATATACAGAGAATTTCTCCAAGGTGAGGTGTCAAGGATTTTGTAGTCTTCCTTGGTTTCATCTCGATTGCTCTTTTTTCCATTTGAATGTGAGGCATGGAATCCCGGAGGCATGGGAAATGCTTCCCCTTCTGTCTATTGTGTCTGTTCTACCATAAAGCCTGAGGTAAAAGTTAAGCTTTAAATTAAGAGGGACAAAACTCTTTCTTTGAGTCAGTTTACTTTTTCTGCATATAACTGTAGCTCTTTTAAACTCTAAATGGTCTTAATTTGTCAATTTTGAACAGATCTGTCGTGCGGTCTTACAAAGAATGTTGACATGTAAGTCTTTTTCTGATTCATTGCTTTGTGCAGTCACTGCTGTTTGCTAGACTCGTTCATTGCTAAATCTCCAAGGAGAAATCCTTTGCCTGGGTTGCTTTTCCTCTGTTGTGCATAATATTTATGTCACTGGTTTTATGTGCCTCTGTTTTCCCTTTTGCTCTTGTAAAGTGAGCGTCTTCAAACACTGTGGATAATTTCTTCCCTTTTATGCTAGTTCATTTTGATGCTCCCAGCTGCAACATCAGGTTGATATCTGAGCTGATTTTTAACAAGTCTGGTTGGACAATCCAATCTGTTGTAGCACAGAGGTTAAACTAGAATTTTTTTTCTGCTTAGTAAATTAAACTTTGAATTTGCAAAGTTACGTGCGAATAAGTTGTTTTACTGGTTCCTGGTTTGGATTTGCAGACTGAAGTTTTGTGAAACGTTTTATTTATTATTTTTTTTTTAATGCTGAGCAAAGACGTGTCATGTACACGTGTGTATTCTTTAAGCACCAGTCGCCAAGAACTATCCCATGGACAATGTGCCTGTTTTGGCCTGGGCAGTCCTGCTGCTGCGAGAGCTCAAGCATAGTAGTGCCTGATTTGCCCTGCAAATCCTGGTGCAGAAAGACTAAACACACGAGGGTTATTTTTGTCTTGTGTCACAGATGATCTTCACGGTAAGTTGCTGTATCTGCTCTAGAGCAGAGGAAGCGTTCGCTTACACCTCCTCGCGTTCGCTTACACCTCGTACTCGTACAACCTGACCGCGAGGCTGCTGTTACTTTCCTTAGCGACAGCACTTTCCCACTTTTCTTGCTGGCGTGTTTCAGCAGCGTGCTCAGTGCTACTGCAGAGGTTGGTGCTTTGCCTCTGCTCTAGGATGACTGCAAGCCAGGACACAGCACTGGGACTGCTCCCACCATCTGCATCTCTCCCCTGGGCGCTGCCAGCCTGATCCCTCGCCCCACGGCTGGCAGGGAGCGTTGTCTGTAGACAGAGATGCCTTATAGATCTCGCGGAGTGGTTCTAAAAAGGGAAAGCTGTAAGAGAAGTGCTTTATTATTTAATATGCATGAGTCCCGTCTCAGGTGGCCCTTTAACAGTGTTGATACTTGAAAAATAACCCTTATAAACACAGGACTAGGAGGATTTTGGAGGAAGAGAAGCAGGCTGCTGGCAGTCAGGCAGGAGTTTGTGCTAACTTGCTCTTCATTTGACCTTCACGTTTGTGCAGCCTGCGCTGCCACTGACTGACTTGCAGCCTGTGTGTCTGAAAATGTATTAATTGAGTTTTATATAAGGTATTTTTGTTAGTGTATACTTTTGGGTCACCTTTGAGGGGTTTCACCTAACTAATCAGCTGCTCTGAAGAACATTAAGATTCTTTGTGTAAAATAATTCACTACAAATGAAGACCTTCGCAGGAGGAGAAGGACAGGCTGAGAGTAACATGGGAGCACTGTGCTTCATAGTACTGATCTTGCTATATTGAACTCCTGTGCCGAGGATAAGTAGAGTTTATCTCCTTTTCTTTATTCTCCCCTACTTAACCTTAAAGTACTCCTCAGCAGGAGAAGGGAGCATTACATCTTACACTGTGGACTGCCTCACGAAAGGCATGTGAGGGGTGCCTGTCTTGCTGCCGCAGCTCAGTAAACCTCCTTTTTGAGGTGCTTCACTGAATGATCCTAATAAAACAAATGCTTTTAACTGTTAAAAAAGAGGAGACTTTTAAAGAAAGAAACAGAAAAACTGCTGCTGCAGCAGGCTGTAAAGCAAAGGGCCTCTCAGTATGTGGGCTCCGAGTGGCGCAGGCTGATGGTCAAGGCAACGTGCTGTGCAAGCTGCCAAGCTGTGTGACCTCTGCCAGTTGTTCTGGGGCAGATTTGGCTTTTGAAGGAATTTCTGCTAAGCAAATGTAACCTGAAGTTCCACTGCCGTTGCAGATGTGTGGCATTCCCAGCAGCGTGCTCATTTGGCGAGGGCGACCAAGACCATTGTTTCCAAGGGCTGTTAATTCAAAGCTTGCTTGTGCCAAGCCCAGCCTCCAGACAGACTTTTCCTCTCCTGCAGCTTTGCAGTGTTGACGCTCGCAGATGCACTGCACGATTAGGATTGGGTTTGGAAATGAAATACTAATTTATGTGCATTTTTAGCTGGCTTAATTATTAGCACATTCTTGGGAATGCTTTTAAATTGGTTCAAGGTTAGCGTTAATAGGTTTTGAGTCTATGTGTCGCTTTTGAAAAAGTATCATAAGAATTTATGGCTGCTGAATGGCTTCTACACATTTCCCTAATGGGGTCACCTTCGTAAAGGTGCACAAAGTGCTTGTTCCAGTTAGTTCCTGTGTTGTTTAGTGTGACGGTTCCTTCCATTTCTCTCACTGTGTTTTTGTGTCTCTGCTTTGGGCTACAGGGGTGCTTGATGCTGTTGGTAAAGAGAAGCAGAAAGATGTTTCCACGTTGCAAGCTATGAGGTTCTGGTAAGAAGCACTGTTCTCCTGAATAATGTCCGGAGGAGGTTTTTATCCACTGTTACACTTGTTACTGAAATAGGGGGAATGTTGTGGAGTTTTTAAAATTTGTTTACACACACACCCCGCCCCACCCCAGTGTGACTTAGGTTTAGTGTTCTCCTCTTTAATGAAATATGTGAAGTAAAAATGCATGTAAAAAGATAAGCGTCAGGTAGGAAAGGGTGTTCTGGCAGTGTTGGAACCAACCTTGGCATGTGGCGAGTTTCCTGTGTCAAGTTTTCTCACTCTGCTGCTCAGCAGCAAACACCTGGAAGGTGCCGTCATCTCCTCCTCCTCCAGCTCCTGCTTCCAAAGCCACTTTGTTTAATTACTTTCTGACCTGCAGTCCCGTCCTGTGCAGGGGTATACATTTGTCTCAAGTTTGTAAATCCAACAGCTACATAATGTTGAGTAACCAACGTACTTTTTTAAAAAAAAAAAAACCTATACAAAAAAGTATATATTCTGGCAACTTGATAAGATAGATGTAGAAGAAAAATGAGTCACCCACCCCAACCAGTGCCTGGTTGATCATACTTCCTGTGGATTGCTTCTGCGTGTTTCCTTGTCGTTTGTAGGCTGAATGTGTTCAACGTGTCAGTTTATAAAAGTGCGGTTCATCCGGATTCCTTGCAGCAGTTTTTTAGACACACCCTGACCGAGGTCCTTACTTACAACCCATTGTTGAAAGGTAGGAATAGGTGGGGAGGCGTGAGTGTCCCCAGGGTGTGTTGTTGTGGCGCATCCGGAGCTCCGTCCCACCCGGACCTCGCGGAGTGGAGTCCAGACGGGAGGACCCGGAGCCAGAGAAGCTTCCTGACTCCCCAGCTCTTTCCCCGGGGCTGTATAAGCAGGATGCCAGATCAGACAAAAAAAAAAACATCTGGGCTTTGGAGGGCAGTAGTTCAGGAGAAAACTGTAGGTGGAAAATCAGTGCCTTCCAAGAGAGCTTCACCCATGGCTCATGAATAGATATTGGGAGTAACGTCTAACAGCAGCCTTTACGGAGCAGACATGGGAGAGCTCTGCCTCTGGGAGTAGTTCTGGCCAAAGGAGAAGCGGGGTGGGAGAGGTGGTGCTTCAGAGAAGGGCTAAAATAACCTGGCCTCTGTGTGTGGGGGAGTTTAAGCACAAGACATGGCCTTTCTCTGCTGACTGGGTGCTGCTTTTGGTGGATTAAAGATAAAAGGAGGAAGGCTTCTAATCCATAACTGTGAGGCTTGATGTTTTTAGGATGAAATATGTTTGGGCTACAAAATCTCTGCTAAATTCACTCTGGGCTATGATCTAGAGCTGCTTATCTGTTGTGTGGGAGAGCTGTGTCCTTGCTGGCTTCCAGTTAAAAGAGATTATTGAGGAAAAAGGTGATTCCTTGCTGGTTCTCTGTGCATGCATTATGTAGGCCTATGAATGTGTGATCTCAAGAACAGCTTGGAGATGACAGTGCTGTAGTGGAATGGCCACAGTCTGTGTTCCAAAGGTGAATGGGAGAGAGGATTTCAGCAGGCAGTTTTTAGTGTATCTGGCTGTCAAAGCCAAAGGAACTCTTGTGTGGTTGTTACACGTTTGGGGTTTATTTTAAAACCTGTTGCTGAAGAGTAAACTATTTTCTTCTTCTGAGTACAGTGTCTGATGCCATCCACATGCAGAAAGAGTGGAGCTTTACAAGAACTTGTTCGCTGCTCACTACCTTGTATCGCAAAGTATGTCTTCCTGGTTTTCCAAAGAGTACTTAACTATGTTGGGTTTGTATTAATTGAAATATCTGAAATTAGATTATTTAAAAAGAGTGCGTTCCAGTTGCAGAGTCTGAACCAGCTGCCAGAAATTGTAGGCAGGATGAAGCATGAAGAAAAAGGGACTTTTGTGCAAAGCTCTTAATGAGAACAAAGATAATAATTTAAGATGTTTTTTTACTGTTACAGAATATGACATGACTTCTGAAAGAATTGGAATATTACTGTTTATTTTAGCCAATGCTGGATCCAAGCCAGAATGATATCTGGCCCTGGAAAGCTGACGCAAAAGATGCACGCAGGATAGCTTTTTCAAAAGCCGTGCCAAAAATACCTGCATGTTCATCTTCACAGTGTGTTTCACTCTTACGGGTGGACGTATGTCATAGCTAAAATGAATTGCTACCCCTCTTCCAGCTCTTCGTGGCATTCAGCGCAAAGGAGTCGATCTGCCAGCTGCAGCAAGTCCTGGAGACTCACGAGGTGAACTGGCAGCATGTCCTGTCCTGTGTTTCCACGCTGGTAGTCTGTCAGGCTGAGGCTGAGCAGCTGTTCAAAGGTAAGCAGGTATTGGCAAGCCTGCAAGCTAATGTGTGCTTGTTGCTCCTCGGGTACTGGAGAGGGAAACCACGCTGCCTGGTGTAGCAGCGTAGTCATTCATAGTTGCTGCTTTGAGATTTCTGCACGGAAAGGAACAGCAGAAAATCTGTGTTTCCGTTCAGACATTCCACGTCAGCGGTGACGTGAATGCCAGGCCTTGTGCCTGACACTTCTCAAACGCAGTGTTTTGATAGTGTTTGATAATTACCTTCATTATTAATTGGCGTAGTGATTAGTGAAGCTTAGTTCTTCTATCTCACCTTTGCTAGCAGACCTTGTCTGTTAGAGTTTCTTACTGATTGTCTCATTGCTGGACTCCCTGCGGTTCTTGCAGATTGAAATCCTAGAGCATTCGACTATTGAAAGTGCATGAAAAAATAGAAGCGAGTCCCAAAGGTTCCCCAAGCTGCAATGCATGTCCTTCTTTTTGTGGCAGATGTTTTATCACAGATATTTGTCTTCATTTACTGTAGAAAATTACAGCGCAGTTGTCAAGAGCAAAGTTTGAGGTTATTGTTTTATGTTTCTAGATCTATTGAGCCATCTCCTGATAAAGGCCTTTGAGAATTATGATATGGAAAACATGATCACCGCATTCCTGATAGCGCGTCAGGCTGCTCTAGAGGGCCCTGCTGTCTTCATGCCTTACTCTGAATGGTTTAAGGTAAGACTAAATGAGGCCCGACTGGTAATCTTTGTTTTAAGTATGTGATAAACCTGTGCATAAGGCATGTTCTGCTGCACAGTGAAAGCCTAATTTCAGACAAGACAGCCAGGAATTGGAGGAAGGAGTGGGGCGGGGGGGGTGTGTGGAAAGAAAGAGTGAGTGTGTTGATATTAGGAATGGTTTAATATTTATTACTGCCTTTGTGTCTGGAAAGAATATATTTGGCTTTCTTCTTTCCCTTCTTTCATCTTTTCAGTCCGCCTTGCCTTCTCTAGTTATTTGTCAGGAATGCAGACATGTAATTCCTGTTATAATCATAATCTTGGATGTATTTCAGTATCTTGATAACCAACACTGTTGTTATTGCATAAGTTGTAGGTTATTGCGGATGAAGCATTCCTATTTCCTGGATGTTTGCATGCAGCTGTAATTGTGGTGTTTGACCTTATAGATAATTAGTTGTTAGCTTTTAGTTGTAAACATGTAGGTATTTTAGGTATGCAAATCTCCAGATAATTTAAACCTGTAAATTTCTTTGTATGAGTTTGCAAATCTAAGCTCAGCCTTTGCTGATAGTGTCCAGGATGTATCAAAAGGCAAACTAGTTATGTTCTGTGTAGTCTCAAACTGGCCTGTTTTCCTTATAATGCCCAGATAAAGCTGTGTAGGAACTGGCAGATTTGTTTTTTCTCCAGAGAGGTTCTCTTGACAGAGGAAGCAGATACTTAATGGATGTCTGGGATCTGTGCGCTGAGTTATGGCATTGCTAGGACGGGGATTCTCTCCGCACTGAAAGGCTGTGCTGTCATTTCCCTGGTTTCAGGCTTCCTTTGGGAATGCTGGTGGTCACCACGGGAGCAGCAAGAAAGCTCTGGTCTTCCTCTTTGAGTTCTTGTCAGAGCTAGTGCCCTTTGAAGCAGCACCGTACTTGAAGGTGAGAAGATGCTGACAGGGATGGTTTTCTAAAGTCTGATACAGAACTGCTCCAAAGTGAACACACTCGTGCCTTTGACTATTATTATTAATGTTGCTATAGCAATTAAATTACTTCTGATACGCTGTTCAAAACCTTTTCTTCCTGAAATAAGGAAGTACAAGATTCTTTTATTTACTTGACAAGAAGGAAAATTGCTTTAATGGAGTGAAATTTAAGCACTTAAGTGATTTTATTTGTTGTTGTTGCGAAAAAAATGCATGTAGGTTGCCATGAAGATGGCACATCTTAAAACAAGCAATAACATCATCTTTGGGGAATATTTGAGGTAAATAACTGCAAACAGTAACCAGAATTTTACACTAATTTCCTGTAAAAATGGCAAATCTTGTGAATTTCACATTTCAGGTCCATATAATGTACCCGCCTTTTGTTCCAACAAAACATCGGTCTATCCTCTTGGAGTACATCACTCTGGCTAAAACCAGACTGGCTGACCTCAAGGTTGGTAAAAATTGTCTCTTTTCAAAGAGTTCTTTTGGGATCTGTCAAAATACTGGCTGTGTTATGATGTGCATCTCTCTGTAACCTCACGCAGGTTGCTATAGAAGATATGGGGCTCTATGAAGACTTGTCTTCCACAGATGAATCTGTGCAGGTACTGCTGGTCTGTTTAACAGTTTTCTCGTCAGTCATGCCCCTTTTCCTCTGGAAAAGCGCTTAGGTTATCAACCTCGCTGCCATTCCTACCAAGTTTGAGCATGCTGCCAATCTTCTCCAACTGTAAGATATAGCGGTCGTAAGTATGGAAACGTTCCCTGGATTTCATGAAAACTAGAGTTGTGTAGAGGACAAACAGACTGAGATGATTACTTCCAGAGACAGCCTACAGAGGAACTCAGCAATTAGCTGGCCAGCTACTGGCCAAGCAGCACCTACGTGAGCCATCCCGTCAGCACCTGCTGTTTGAAGCCAGGAAAGTGCTGGCTACCTCTTGCCCATTCTGTACTGTGGGGTATAGAAAATATCTAAAGGTGTTGCATGGTGTGGGGTTTATAGGAAAAGGGGCTGCGCTAGCTCTGCTGACTGACCGGCTTGTTACAACAGTGACAATTCCCTCTGTGGATTTGCTCCCAATGATTTGATCACCCAGGAAAGCATTTTATCTGTATCTTGATTCTTTTCAGTCATCTGTTTGGTATTGTACTCAAAGTGTTCATATTTAATGGAGATTTGGGGAGAGAATCTACGGTCTGCAGTTTCACACTGTGGTTCATGATAAGTTTTGGATAACGACAGTAATTGGTAAGGAAGTATTTGGCTCATTGATCACACGTATGGCAGGCTTGTCCTATACAGTCAGCCAACTGGAGTACATGAAATACAGGCTGGTGACAGCGTAGTTGGATGTACTGCAGTGAAATCTAGTCCTGTGATGGACTGAAAGTTGTAAGTGAAGTTTTCCTTTAACTTCTTCCAAGTCTGATCTGTTTGTCCATTCAGAAACTGGCCTGGGTTGCTGGAATCTTAAGATGTCTTACGGCTCGAACAAGAGAAACCTGGGGCAGCAGCCCAGGCCTGGAGTGTAGTGGCATGGGCTGGAAGCAAAAATTATGGGCCTTAATTCCAAGCGTACATACTAAAATCAAATAACAATAAACCCAATTCAGCACAGAAAAGCTGCTGTCCCCGTGGGGGACAACTGGATAAATGATGTGACGTTAAGCAGGAGCATCTGCTGCAGTTGCTGTAGGAGGTGTGTGGAGAACAACACAGACCTTTGGGCTGACCCAGGAGAGCTGTTATAAATAACAGCCTTATCAAGGCAGGCTGATGGAACAGGCCCGGTTTTCCTGCAGTTTTACCCTGCATATCAGGTAGTTCTTATTCGATTGCAGTGGTTCAGTCACTTCCCTTCACAGCACAGACAACTGTTACCAACCCTGAAAGAACAAGCAGGGAAGATTATTGTCATCCTTGATTTCTCACAACATCTTTCTCTCATTGTTACTTGTGTGAGCCAGCCCGAGGGCCAGGCACTTCGTGACGTTGAAAAGGCCCTTCAGATATTTGAAAACACAAGGAAGATCCCGACATCTGTGATAGAAGCCAGGTACCGTGTGCTTCTCAACTCTTCTTGTTTTTAGCTATAATAATAATACGAGCCAAGTCCAAATCAAAATGGCAAAACAAGAAAAATTGAGGATGTGAGCAAAGGAGATTTTGGGAAATTCTTCCCACATTATCCACTTCCTCAGTAGTCATCTAAGTGGATCCTATTT
Organism: Phaethon lepturus; assembly: GCF_000687285.1. NCBI lineage: Eukaryota > Metazoa > Chordata > Aves > Phaethontiformes > Phaethontidae > Phaethon > Phaethon lepturus. Next base: position 16,121 of record NW_010521194.1, read on the forward strand.
GTGCAACGAGTAAAAAAGCATATGGAGACCTGCAAGAAAAGTCCGCAATTGTTACAATAAATAAAAAGCAAAATTCAAGAAATTAATAACTATTGGCTAATCCGAGCTTGATTTGCCTGTGGTTATTCATATTACCATGAATATTTCTTGTTTGCAGGACCCAAATTCATTCTTGAGGTAATGAGGTGGCACTTTGCAGCTTTGGCGTTGTTAATGTTTTGCTATATTTGTTTTCTGTCCAGTATTTTCAGGCGACCGTATTATACTTCCTGGTTTCTTCCTGCTTTGCTCAGGCCACGTGTGGTTAGTATTTGGTTTTGGCTTTTTTTTTTCTTTGATCCTCCCATTTAGGTGTGTGTTTGTAGACAGGTAACTTGCACCTAACCTACTTGTCCTTCTGTTGCAGCTCCCTACATCCCCAGACGCGCGCATGGCTTTTATAGATTCTTTAAAGAGGTATTGAGACTTCCTAGTGTTATTTTCTGTGCTTCTGGACTTTCTCCTGAGAACATTTGACTTTGCATCAGATTATCAGAGGCTTTGGCCCCGTGTTTACAAAGCGCTGAATGTTGGCTAACCTTTTGGCAGGGCTTTGTGGCCAGGCCTGTGGCTTGCAGGCTGTGGATGTGGGAGCTTATCTGGATAGGTAAATGCCTTCAGTTCTGCAATTAGTCCTCTAGCCACTCTAAAACCATTATCTAGAAGTCGTCCAATGCAGCCCTTTGACTGCCGGCCAGATATATTTTAATGCAAACTTTGGACGATGCTGCCGAATATAAAATTTCACCAGGAAGATGAGCCCCGCTGTGAAAAGCTTCCCTCTCTTTGGGAGAGGATATGGGGAAGATGAAACTCAAATGCGTGTTAATGCTTTATGAGCTGCTCTTAAGGGACACCAGCATCGTGTCCCAGGAGAACGCAGCCCCTCTCGGAACCCAAGCTTGTCCTGTATGCATGTTTAAAAGTGCTTTTCTGCACTGCAGAAACAGCTTTATTTTAAATCCAGTAATTCCTCTGTAACCTCTCATGGAGAAAAAATGTTTGCGACGCTGCCTACAAATGAGGCATTTGGTCCTGCCTCATCATTCCAGTCCGACTCTAAAAAAAGACTGGACCATTTCTTAAAATTAAAGTTGTAAGAGAAGCAGCTGAGTTCTAGGGAGCCTCATGTCACGCGTTTTTAGCATTGAGTGCCTGCCCAGCAAGTGTTGGAGGTCAGACCTCGGTCTCCACCACGTTAGTGTTTTAGATGTGTGAATACTGCAATGTCACATAACTTACTCTTAGGTGATCTGAGACACGTACTATATATGAAATGGTTATTAATGCATGCATTAATAATATATACAGTATTGTTTTTGTGTTGTGTGGGTTGCACATATATAATACTTGCTATGAAAGCCTTGGAGATAAATTTCTGGCCCTCATGTCAGATGATGATTAAAAAAATGCTTCAGATGCTCTGTGTGCTTTGGAACCTCTGTAATTACATTTCGTAGCGTAGCCATTGTTTATGCTTACATAGAATAAAGCTGAAGTTTAAATGTGGTTATGTGGTATAATAAATATCCTTTTTTTTTTTTTTTACTATAGAGCTGATAAAATACCTGCAAACTTGTACTCCACATACATGCAAGCCTGTCGTGCTATGAAAGAGAAAATTTTACAAGGTAAAAAATATAACATTGACTTATGGATCGCTTTGAAGAAAAGTTACTATTTCTATTGATGCCCTTCTGAATAGAAAATCTTGAAAAGGTTATAGCCAATTAGGTCTTTAATCGATATGTAAACAACTGTATGTTCTTTATGTCTTACTGAGGTATTAAGTAGTTCCTCTTGTAGTGACTTTCTCAGCCTGTCCTGCTTGGGTGGGATTTTTGCAGTCCGTGCGGAGCTCTGTGCTGTGCTGAGGCTGCAAACGATGCCTGAGCTAGCTGATTTAAATCTAGCTCAAATACGTCCCCATGAATCAGCGTTTGCAGCTCGAACGCGTCCCAGCTCTGGCTAGCCTGGGGTGTGACCCTGCTGTGCTGATCCCTTGCGTAATGGCACTTGGGCTGCCTGACCTCACCATCGTCCTCTTTGAAGAATGGATTGCTGTGCGTGACTGAGGTCTGGGGGAGCAGGAGGGGCTAGGGACGGAGCCAGCGGTTAAAGGATTGCAGCGCATAGTTTACATGCGTTTGGGTGGGAGGGCCCTGCTAATTTCGGGTCCCATCGCTGTAGCCACATTTCTGGTGCAGTGTGTGTCAGCTTAATAGATATTTAATGAGCTCTCCTATCTCTTTCAGCAAGTGGGTCTTTCAAACGCATCTTAAAACGGGCACCGTCCTCACCGCAGGTTTATACAAAAAGGAAAGGTCAGGCTAGTGAGCGGAGATGGCTCCCAGAGCTGGTGGAGAGAAGTGTACTCCGGATGCAGGGCTGAATCTGTAACTGGCTCCTGCTTGGGGCGTCTGAAGCTGTCTGGAGATGCTGTAGCTCGAGAGGCGTGACAAGGCAGGCCTGGGGAACCGCAGATGTGCAGCAGCCCGGCTGCGAGGCTGTCCGGCAGCCGGCAGGGATGAAGGAGCCCTGCAGCCGGCCGGGCGGGATCCCAACGGGCGACAGAGCTCTGCAGGAGCCCTTGAATTGCCGGTGACCTCTAGTGGCACAGCCTGAGCCGTGTCCCTTGCATCCTAATCCCTTCCCCTGACATCCCTGCATCCTAATCCCTTCCCCTGCCATCCCCTGCACCCTAATCCATCCCTGAGGCTCTTGCACAGAGGCTGGATTTAGGGCAGGACTGAGTATTGGTCAGCGCTAAGCCTGCCCTGTTCGGTAGTGCTCACTCTTGCACATAAAGGTGACTCAGCAGTCTCCTAACACCTTGTTGCTTTTACAGTGAGTTTGCAACCAGTATTAATTTTAACCTTGTTATTTACTTCTCTTGTTCGTGGTCGAGTTATTTCTGGCCCGTGTATGAGACGCTGTTCCTGCCTAATGAACTGTATGGGTGGTTTTTGGGGCTGTGCTGTGGCAGCTTGCTGCTGGTGGCACTCTCTTTCTAGTGGTAAAAGGAATTTCCTTTCCTTTCTCCTTTTAAACAAAGGACGGAGTAACACATAGCATCTGGAGATGTTGCATGGTGTTGGGCTTGAGGAGAAGCGGGTGACGTAGTATTCACATACTGTAATGTCTGTCTCCCTTTTGAGACTGGTCGTTTGAGAACAGCAAATGTTTCTGTGAGGGGCAAAGAACTAATGCAAGTAGGAAGGCAACTCTGAAAGGAGAACTCTTTTGCCTCTCGTCTTTAAAAACTGAATTCCTTTCTGCAACTAGGCATAAACTCATAAATGATTAATCAAATAGCACATTTTGAATGTAAAAACAAAGCTGTACAGGTGGCAGATTGACGGTTTGGGGATCTGTTATAACTTACAGAAAAGTAAATACTGCTTTTACAGAAAAAGTATGCAGAGATTGCTGAATGCTTTTCATGAACTGATGTAATGCACAAAGGTAAGCATAATGCATTGCATTTCTCTCACTTGTCTAGATGAATCAAAAGTAGAGACCAGCCATTCCAAAGAGCCTGTTGAGCAGCTGAAGGCTGAGCTGGCTGAACTAAGGGTGCTGATTGTGGACCAGGCTAAATACGAAGGTATGCAGGAAGGCGAGTCATAATGACCCATAATTGACTGTTACAGAAGCTGCATTAATAAAATGTGGCTAATGCTAGCCAAAGCAGTGGCCCTAGTTACTTGCCAGTGGTACCTGGAGGTGGTAATCTTTCAGATCTGTATAATCCTTCCAGCTATGAATACATATGTATATCTAATGTCTGATGTATTGCCCATGCTTGAGTTTGGAACTTTAGGTCTGCAGTTTTTGTGATGATCCCTTGGTACCACACCAATCTTTGCCAAGATGGGCAGCCCCATTCCTGGGGCTTGTCTGGTGACTCGGGGCCCTGTTTGAAGCCTGTTTCCTTTCTGTTGTGAAAAACTATTCTTGATGTGTGTTGGTAATAATACTGGGGGGAAAAAAACAATGCTGTCTTCTAAAATGAAGATGATCGCTGTGTTCCAGTTAACGTTTTTTACTCATTAAGGCTTTTCATAACATACTTTGGGCTCTGATCAATTAGAGTATATGTATTTCACTTGTTCCTCCTGCTATGTGGAGCTGTAAATCTTTCATGCCTTCTGTCCTGGTTCTCCTCTTCTCCTGTTACCTTCCTGTAGATGTGCCAGCACAGATTGCAGTGATTTCTGACAGACTTGCAAGCGTCTTGGGTCACAGCAGTGAGGAGAACGAAGCTGCTGCTTTGAATTCTTCAATCCAAGTTGACATTTCTGCCCCCAAGCTGCAACCCAGCCACCAGACCGTGAGTACCGTCTGGCTTGGGGTGAGAAACGAGTGGGGTTGGGCAGGTAGAAATGCATCTGATAGGATGTGTGAAAGGTTGCTTTGTCTGTGGAGAACATTCTCCTTTTGTCTACCTTGTCAGTGCCCTGCACGGACTATTCGTGTGTTTTAACCTCCTGGAAGTTGTTGCGTGTCTGGTGGTGAGAGCTAGAGATATATAGTCTATCAGAGCGATCCTGTGATGAGCTAGGCTTTCTTCACCAGACTTGTCTAGGTATGTGTTGTGTGCTGGGATCATTCCTGGGCTGATCATCCCATAAGGCTTAACTTTCCATCTCTTCTTAGTGCCAGTGGATCTGTACTTCTGAATGTTACTAATCAACTTATCTCCTTGTTTTAGTGTTGGGAAACGTAATACACAGGCAGCACAAAACTAGATCTAGGTATCCAGCCCAACAAGTATTAGCAATGTCTCTCTTATTCCAGGTTGTTGATCTTCTGCTGACATCGTTCTGCCAAAACCTAATAGCTGCTTCCTATTTTAACCCTCCTGACAGGTAAGATGCAAGTAAAAGAGTAGGGAAATCAGGACTGGTTAATACGCTAGAATTCCAGCACATGTTTAGGGGTGAGGAGGGACTTCTGGTTGTTCACACCCACTCTGCCAGGCTGGCAATTGCAGGCTGCTTTATCCTGAGTTTCTGTAATCTGAGAACTAATGTGCTTTGATGTATATGTGTAAATAAAATATGTTTCTCCTCTGTCATTACTGATCCCTTCAGAAAAAGGAGGCATTTGGCTCTGCTTTGTGCTCTGTGACAACGTATAAAAACTTTCCACAAATACTACGTGCTCAGGTTGGCATTTTCAGCTCAATGGTGGGGGATGAAGCAAATTCTTTTTGTCCCCGGATTACTTGCTGGCTGACACCAGAGATCAGGGGAGAATGCCTGTCTTTTGACAGCGAGAACTGATGTGTCTTCGGGGTGTCTTTTTGGCACGTTCAGTGCTTTTGGCTCATTCAGTCTTCATCCCTAATCCCATATCTAATAGAATTTATGCCTCACTCATTTCCTAATGCTGAAGGCACAGGAAGAGCAGCATGATACACCTTCTCTCTACCTCCCGTCCCCTCTTCCCCCTGGAAGTGACTCCGCTTGATTCTAGCCAGCATGAGGAGGGGGAGGTAGCACTCCACCACCACTGGAAGGACTCTCTTAATGCCATCTCTTTCATGATTTAACAGAAGTCTGTAAACATTATGGTCAACATTGCTTTTTCCAACAAAGCAATTTTCCACTGCAGTGTACTGACAAGCTGCCTGCGATGCCAGCTGCTGACGGTACGGAACGAGGTGGCTGCCTCTCTGGAGTGCAGCACGCTTTGGCAACCGGTGTGTCTTTCCCCCTCTCTTACACTCTTTTGCCCTGGAGCGGATGAAGCTGCACTGAAAACCTGTGCTGAAAAGTAGTTGTGATAAACAAGAGTATCCCAGGAAGTTTGTTTTTAAACTCAATTTCCCATCTGATCTCCTCTAAGGATTTTTTTTGTTTTCTCAACTGGGTGGGAAAGTCCCTCTTTCCC
>NW_010521194.1:22088-40142 GCF_000687285.1 Phaethon lepturus
TTCCTCTGTTTTGCAACAGGACTATGTCAAATTAATTGCTTTTTGCTCTTGCTTTGTTTTTTTGATCCCATTTATTGCTCTACCTCTGTTTACCTTGTGCTCTCTGTCTGAAAAAAGCTGTCTGTGCCCCAGGCAGCTTCCTCCTTTCCTTGTTGTCATCTCAGAACACCTCTGTGACTATATAATATCACGTATTTGAGGCAGGGTACTGGTGGGTTTCATGTCTTTGTAGGGGTCGTCTGTTCAGATACTCCAAAAATGACACTTACTTTGAGCCTATAAATGGAATTATAATTGTCCTCTATTTACAGACAAGTATGGCTTAGATTCATTGTGTTTAAGCATTTTTAAATACCTCTTCCTGTATTGGGGTTAAAAAGAAGCATGTGGTTTTTACCTTCTGCAGGCAAGGACCATGTCTCTCCTTGTTTGTGAAGATGATGTGTGGACACAGGAATCTCTTACCTGCCCTTATGGGCAGGCTCTGCCAGCTAATTTATCATCAGGTTAGTTTTCCAACCACAAATCATATAGTATGCTAACGGCTATCCTAGCTCTGTTTCCCGAGCTGTGGGGCATGTACCTGCCTGACTGCACTGTGGAGGGCCTTCAGTAGCTCTCAGGCTTCAAACAAACGAAAAAAAGAAAAAAGAAAAAAAAAAAAATCTAATTTCTGACAAGTAGTATGGGCTTGCTCTCAGGAATGTGAGCTGAATGTTTTCATACAGAACTGCTACTGTAGTAGGTTAGTGCATCTGAGATAGATTTTAACAGAAGCTACAATAAGCAAGTTTATGAACAGAGCCAAAAGAAAACAGTAGAATGCTTAATTCCCAAGCTTCCCTGTTGAATATCTTAGTTGTACAGCCCTTTTAAAAATAAAAGGAAGACCCCCCCAAATCTGGGGTGCAGCTTTGCATGCTTTTCTTTTAAAAAACTGTTGGTTTTATTTCCTTGACCTTGTGATACCACAATTAAAAGGCTGATAGACTAGATTAGCTGTCATAGAAGATAAAAAGCCTTGAGAATCTCAAACTCTACTGGGCTGAATATACAGCTAGTTGCTTCAAGTTACTGTGTTACAGAAACAAACAAATTTTGCTGCCGGCTGACCAAAGAGAGCTGCACAATTTCAAGGAAGAAAGAACATGTTTGATGTAACTGGTGTGTCTCATCTGCTAATTTGATATCACAGTGCTAATTAGTTAATAGGCTGAAGCAATGTTCTGCTACTTAATTAACTCTGAGCTTTTTCTAAGAAAGGTTGTTTTGTTACATGTGAAATGTCTCTCTTTTCAGTTCTTTATTTATGTTTGGCTTGCAGGGTCCTTCCCTGAACGATGCTCACATTTTAGGACTAGCAGCTTTTGTGATCCACTTAAGTGAATCCAGAGCTTTAATTCCTGAACTGGAAGCAAATTTTGGGATTTCTCAGCCTGTTCCTGAAAAGATCCTTTCCATTTCTGAGTACTGGAACTGCTTGCTACTGTGCAGGACGGAAGAGTCATTTGCTTTCTGCATGAGGTGAGATGGTGCATCCACAGGAGGGGTGCTGGTCAAGCTCCCGTGTTCCTGCGGGGGATTTCCAGAGCATCTGTACGTGCTCCTGCTGCACAGAGCTACTACACAGAGAAACGGGCTGATGGTGGTCCCGCGTGATGCTGGAGAAAGGACTGACTGGATGTTGTCAAAGGTTTTAGATTAGTCTCTGGTTCTGAAATTTGTGCCACTAATGTACTTGGAGTTGGGAGCATATAAATAGAAGTGGTCCCAAAAGCAAACAGGTTTGGGACGTGTTGGTTAAAAGCATTTTTAACACTCAGTCTTTGTTTTGACTTTGGACTTCCATGAGTGGGAAAAGGTATGATTGAACCAACCAGATAACGGAATTCTTTCTTTTTCTCTATCAGGTTTTGCACTGCAGCAGCATCTTATCTTATGTGCAAGTTTTCATCCTATTCTCGTGAAGATTTGTGTGCCTTGCTTCCTCCTAGCCTTGTTAAAAAGGTAAAAGGAAAAAAGTTTTGGTATTACTTCTGAGAAAGATCAGTCTCAGTTCAATTTCCTGCTGCAGACTCCTGTGCAACTATAACTTGTACAAAGACAACGATATAAAAATGCATCTTTGTGCCCTCCCATCTTACCATCTTGTGTATTTGCTTGTTTGGCAGCTTGACACAGAGGTTGCACCGGGCCTTTTTTTGTGGTGGAAATGTGCAGGGTTTTTATACCTTTGTTTTAGCTGCAGTACATCGTGCCACGGCTCTGCTTGGAAGCTCGGGGAATCCTGTGTGAGGAGGGTAAAACTGACCTGATCTGGAGTTCCCCGTCATGCCCCTCTCTAAACTACAGGAGAGCCAGCCTCTGTTTATGGAAGCAAGCACGCTTTCAAGAGCTCTTGAAGGAAAAAGCATTCCAGGTATAAATCTTTTCCATGACTTAAGTTCACGCTGTAATTCTCATTTTTTCAGCTTTGCAATTTTCTTGTTGGTGATAAAAAGCTTCTTGTAAAAACTTAATGCCTGGAAAGCTGCTCTGACAGTTGGAAGGTGTCATGTGCACCAGGTTATGTGCTCAATGTTATTTGTAGATTTTGATGGTGAGGATAAGGTTGAAATAGAAAACTAGAGGTAAAACTTTTGTGCCCTATTTATTGCAAAAGCGGAAAGCTTGACAAAGTATAGCGCATCAGTAAGAAAATGCCCCGGAATTGTAGAGAAAAGACCTGTCCATAACCGTAGCTTCCTCCTGTGTACTGTCTATGAAGCGATGGTGAGTCAAACGAAAATACTTGCTTGCTTTTTTTGAGCTTTGTCTAAATGTCGATGTTCTCCTCAGCCACCTGTGTATCTTGGATTGTTTGGCTCTGCCTCGCTATGAAGGAGGTTAACATCTCAGATATTCTCTTCATACCATCCTTGCGATGTATCTGATTTGGCAGGATTTCTTTTTTTAACCTAGTTCATATAAAACCAGTTTGTCTTTGTGCAGAGGAGTTTGTCATGTTACTAGAATGATTCCTTGTGCTTGGCTAGCTTGATGTACAAGGCTAAAATACCTCTGCATTATAACCTTTCTTTGATGCTTGCACCAGTCTGTCTGACTTTGTTCATTTTAGCATTTATTTCTAATAACATAGGTTCATTCTGGTATCTAGAATTTAAGAAGATGAGCATGTTTGGAAATGTCAAAGGAGTAGGGGTGTGTGTGGGTGTGTGTGAGAGATGCTTTATAGGCTTGCTTTCAGTAAATTTTTGAATGCCGGTGGGGTATTAGTTTAGATTTCTTGCAAGGGAAACAGTACAGGAACTTCCTTGGGGTGATGTCTCCTGTTTCGTATCTCTTAATCTACACGGGATTGTGTCTGGGTGTGGGTGAAGGTGGGTTCCATGTTGGGAAGAAGGAGGCTGTTCTGCACAAGTTACTTGCCTTGCTGGTCTGCCCTCTTACCCATATCGTTGCTTTTCCCAGTTGTCTTTCAGAGAGTGGCTGCTGTTGGAGCTGGAAGTGTACCCTGAAAAGGATATTCTCTCTGCTTCGGAAAGGTAAGTGCAGAGGGGCTCTGCTGAAAAGGGAATATTTCAAGAGCCTTTCCCACACAAATTCGGAAGAAGTACTGAATATCAGGAAGATAACAAGAAAAGTAAATAAACAAGCTGCTGTGGGACACCAGTGCCTGTCAGCTACTACGGTTTGTCCAGAGTTCAAGCAGTGCTAGAAAGAGGCGTGGGTTTTAACTTGAGGAAGTTCACCAACGTAACCTCTGGCCTGCACGTGCACTCCTTCCAAATAACTTTTCACAAAGCCTCCCCATCTCCAGAAGCAAGAGATGGCTGACATCAGGACGTGTGCTATCTGGTGCGTGGCTCCTCTTAAATCTGCACTTATCTGGGTGCTTGTATCTGTCGCTCCGCTTCACTTGGTGCGTGAACCTCCTTTCATGTTAAGGGAAGGGCACAATTGAAATGCCGTGATGGCTTTCCTATCTTCTCATCTTCAATATTGCAGACAGGATTTCCATTATTGGGCCATCTATCAACGGTATCTGCCAGCACCTTCTGCTTCTGGTGGCTGTGACGGAGATGTGGAGAAGGCATGTGGTGTTGTTGTCAATACCATTCTGGATTCCTCACAAAGGTATTCTGTATCCTGACTTGCATTTCTGCAGAAGCAATGGTTCTGCTAATGACCTTGCAAGCTAGGAATTCTGAGCTTGTGCCTTACATGGGGCTGTGGAAGAGATTCCCTTCTCACAGGTCTGGCTGGAAGTGAAAGCTGGGAGGTGGCTCTGCGTGTCTCACCAGTCTTTGCATAAGAATGTTGCTGTAGGTGACGGAGGTCTGGGGTTGAAGTCACAGAGAGTCCCTAGTCTGTCTGTCTTTTTAAAGTTGAATTTGTATTCAGATTTGTTTGGCCAGACAAGCATCAACGCCCCTGAGGAAGTGGCTGAAGCTGGAAAATGAGGAGGGAGGGTTAGAGGAGAGTTGCTGTCTCATCTACAGCTTATTTAAGGAACATTAATGTTAGAGCTTAATGTTCATCTGGAACCATTTGACTTTGTTTGAATTGTGTTATCCTCCTGCCCTAACGTGGTTAGTTACCTGGCGTGTCTCTTAATTTCAGGTGGGACCTGGGTAGCTATGGCCAATCAAAGATGTCAGTCAATCCTGACATTCTCTGCAAGCTGCAGGTGATTTCAGACTTTGATGTGTTATCTGGATGTTTGATCCTTGAATTTGAGTAATCAAAGTGTTTCCCAATACCTCGGTGTATGTAACGCTGACGTTCAGTCGTCGGATGTGAGCAGTGGCATGGAGATTGAGAGAGATTTTTCATATTGATCCTTTTGTATTACTTCAGAGAAACATAGAGGGTTTGAATGCAAACTAGTGTGTATTCCTGACAAACACTGTTTTTCCACCATCCCTCTGTTTAGGAGATGGTGCTGGAGCTGAGGTGTAGGCGAAAGCTGCTTTCTGGCTGCTCAGGTGCCCAGAGACACGTCCTGTTTGAGATTCTCCAGGCAAGACTGAAAGACAGAAACCACGGCCCTGCTTTGGGTGAGCAGTTATGGAGGCAGCAGGAGCTGCTGCTGCACAGAAGGTAAATGCAGATCTGGATGTCTGGGAATACCTTGAACAAAACTGCTGCTCGAAGCAAAACTGCTGCGCAGCTGGGTAACCTCCCCTGCAATTCCACAGCAGTGAAGATGACGCTCTGTGTCACGGTAACAACTGTGCAAGAGAGATTTATTCTCCGGCACCCGTGTGACTGAGCAGCGTTTCAGTGTGCCATCTCAGGCTAGGAGTTGCTCCTGCCAGTAGACTCGATTTTAAAGACCGCATATCTTCACTGACTCTGTTTACAGCCAGCAACACTCTTAATGCCACCACTTGTGTTAACCATTGTTAAATTACTCTACTTGCTGCTGTAATCTAGGTGTGCGTTTCCATTTTTGAGCCACTGATACTATCTTTGAAAGTGGTGTGTGTACGTCGTTGAAATGCAGGTTCTTTTCTGGAGAGTTGGAAAAATTCCTTGTGCAGTTTCTGTCAACACGTTTGAGATCCCTCACGTTTGACATACTCTCTGACTCCCCTGAATATCAAAGGCACATGCCCTGCGAGTGTGGAGTCTGATTCTCTTCTTGATGGTAACCTTGATCTTGTTTTTATTCTTCCCTGCCTAAGGATTCTAGTAGGGCTCCCAGCATCCACTCTGATCATGACTCTTCGAAAAGGAAAGAAAACCACGTTGGACTGTGAAGACTTTTTTCATTTTGTAAACTCGGAGCTGGTATGTGTCATTAGCCAAATGAAAATTTCTTGTTGGTAAATGCTCTAGATAAAGAACTTAAACTTGGGTTTAGGACAGGAGTTAAAATGCAGCCAAACTTGAGACAAGCTTACTTTTATCAGAGTGTAGGGAGGTTCAACTCATTACGCTCAAGACTTTCCACCCCTAGCTCTGCAGAAGTTCTGCTCGGCACTGTCTGCTGTAGGATGACTTTCGGGTTAATTTGTTTGGAATTGTGGTGCCGTTTTATGCTATTGAGAGAGAATCCTTGGGAAATAGAGTAGGCAAAACTGGGGTGAAGCCAGCCAGCAGGTCAGTGGCTGGAGCTGGGTGCGCACAGTCGAGGGGGACGTCACCAGTGGGTGATCACAGAGTAGCCTGGCAGCGGCTTGGCCGGCTCTTGAGCGGTAAGTGTTCTTTCCAGTCATGTTGTTCGTGACAACATGTGTGTCTGGTGTGCACGCATGGGCAGCAGCCTTGGGGATGCTCTCTCTTGTGTGGAGACGTCGTCCTTCTGTGCCACCTGCTTGTCACTTTTTGACAGTGGGTTAGAGGGAAACTGCAGTGTTCCTGTGGAGGCCTAGAAGTAAGGGACTGAGCTCTTCTCAGATTCCTCTGTCATGCCAGGGCGTTAAACTAATTTGCTGTGTGTAGGGTGAGATTCTGCTCATCCTCCTGTGTTATGTACACTAGAGAAATATTCACAGGCTTCGCTGCAGCCCTGGGGGCAGATCAGTTGACTTGCAGGTCACACAGAACAGTGCTCTGAGGATAGTTATCATTTCTATTTATTCATCCTGACCGATGGCCTTTTCCAGCCCTCCTGCACTGTCACATCAGGCGCAGCCAGAAGCCTCCATTCATTCTGAGACTGTTCATCAAGCTGCCTCTGCCATCCACACCGTGCAGTAAGCAGGGCTTCCGATATGCCTTCTAGCGCTGGGGCTGTAGAGCACTACCTGGTCAGTGGGGTTCCTTTATATAGAAATGGAGTTTCTGCATCCTGAACTGATACGCAGGGTCTCACAGGGTGATTTTTATGTTACCTGAGTCCTGTTGTGCCAGACAGCCAAAACGTTTAAAGAAAATCATAACGCAAAAGGGAAGGAATGACTTTTTTTTTTTTCCCCTCTCCTTGTCTTCCCACAGAAGAACGTCTGTTCCAGAGGGTATGCGCTCTCCTACGACATCACTGCTCACTTCTTCAGGGTAACTGCTAGCTAGAGTAGACGCTTCTTTACCGGGATACCTAACTCTATGCTATTCTTAGCAATGAGACGTGCTATTTGTACTCGTTTTGAGAATTGTTGGTGTAAATTCCAAAAAGAGCAGTAGGCCAGTAAAATGAAGAGAGGTAGCAGGAGGAAGCAGTGGTAGAGGTTAATTTTAATACCCTACAGCAAAGCTGATGGGGGAAGGAGAAGCTGTTGGGCACATGTTTCTCTTGCTGGGACATGCTGACCCCTACAGTTATCTTTTGATGAGTTTACGCATGGCTTGGTGAGTTACTTCAAAGCAGCAAAGACATGTGTGGGTAGTCATCTTGTAATTTATCTTCTTCCAGGGCCTGCTTAATGCCAGCTTGGACTGTGAGGAATCAGCAGAAGCGGTCAATGATGTTCTAGAAGCATGTCAAACCAAATGTCCCATTCTGCTTTTCTCTGCAGCGGTAACTGTTGATATTTTGTCTTAGGGGTGCTAGATGAAAATTCAGTATTGGTTCCGAGCATTTGTTTTAACCCTCCTTTAATGTAAATGGTGAAATGTGGAGGTAATAATTCTCAAGGCCTTTGAAAAAGTGTGCCTTAGTGTTTTAATCCCCTTGGTATCGCTGATCCTAGCTCTGGGCATGCAGCCTTGTGTTTGGAGTGTCACTGTGGAAGTGGAACAGAGGCTGGTTAAGAGTGAGAAGCTGGGAGACTTGCCTTGGTTTCAGATGTGCTACAGAGGGGTGGCTTGTTACATGCCAAGCAACCAAAAAGTCCGTAGAGCACAGAATTTTTTTTCTCTCTCCTGTGTGGAACTCTTCGTGTGCTGTTTTACATGGCGATACATGTTTTTGTCGCATGTGGTGAGCATGTACGTCACCTTTGCGGAACGGTTCCTTTATTACAACTGGTCCTGCTAGAGGAGTTTCGGGGCACTGTGGTATGAACACGGTCACAAATGACCCTCTTCGCATTTCCAGGTTGTGAAACTTAGAATCACAGAATCATTTATCACAGAATCATAAAGTTTGGAAAAGACCTTTAAGATCGAGTCCAACCGTTAACCTAGCACTGCCAAGCCCACCACTAAACCATATCCCCAAGTGCCACATCTGCACATCTTTTAAATCCCTCCAGGGATGGTGACTCCACCACCTCCCTGGGCAGCCTGTTCCAGTGCTTGGCAACCCTTTGGATGAAGAAATTTTCCCTAATACCCAATCTAAACATTCCCTGGTGCAGCTTGAGGCTGTTTCTTCTTGTCCTCTTGCTTCTCAGTTGGGAGAAGAGACCGGCCCCCACCTTGCTACAGCCCCCTTTCAGGTAGTTGTAGAGAGCGATGAGGTCTCTCCTGAGCCTCCTCTTCTCCAGACTGAACACCCCCAGTTCCCCTGGCCGCTCCTCATCAGACTTGTGCTCTAGACACTTCTCCAGCTTCATTGCTCTTCCTTAGAATCAACTTCTCGTGTTTATTATGTGTGTATGTACAACTTAGACTTTTTCATTAAGGGGAAGGAACCCTTTCTCCGAGGACCTGGCTGAGATAGCATGCATACCTGCCTGCAGACAGCTACTAAATATGCCACCACGAACGCTGCTGATTTCCATCTTTCTTCCTAGCTCTGGTGGCCGAGGCTGGAGCCAGTACTTTGCTGTCAGTGGAGGAGACTCTCTGGGGCTCCGCTTGCAGAAGAACTGGAAAGACTGAGGGGATGGCAGTCCTCAGCTACCAGGTGTGTATAAGGAACCGAGCGTGGATCTGCAGGCAGGAGATCTCTGGGGATCTCTCGGGGATCAACACCCAGGATCCCTGCTCTCTGAGGCAGGCTGGCTTTCAGCAGGCAGTAGGAAATGCTAACGTGGACCGAAGCTTGTAGGACAGCTATATACAGTTTCCTTTGTAGAGTTTAAACTCAAAATGGGTCATTATAATGATTTAGTCTGGCCTTCTGTGTAATATGGGTTAGAGTGTTTCACTATAAGGAAAAGAGAATTTTTTTAGAGGAGACTGGAAGGCAGAGTCCTTGTTAGACAAACACTGGAAATAGCCTTTAGCACAGAGTTGAGTCATTTGCTTAAGCTGCTGCACCCTTTGCTCCCTGGATTTAGTGAATCTCTGATCTCCTGAAGCTACCGACTGCTTCTCTGCTGTATGCTTCCTCCTTTACCTGTTATGCTGTCTGTTCAGCATCCTGCAACTTTTCTCCAAAAGCTGGCAATTTAGTATTAGAATATCCTTGCAGGTTATTAAATGTAATATTCACATTAGCCATAGTAGTGTATACAGTTACAGTTATAATAGTGTTACCTCTGATAAAAGAGATTTGGGAATGCTGCTGTCTGTTTCTAGACTTTTCTTTTTTAAACTGTTTCCATGTAGCACCCAACTGCAGGAAAAAAGAGAGTGGTGGTTGTGGTGTTCTAATCAAAAATGTACACCCTTTGCCCAAGCCCCTGATTTTCTCTTCATTTACAGCTGTGATTTTTTTTTTTTTTTAATTTGGTTTTCTCTTTTTTTTCCCTCCAAAACCATGACATGCTGGTTTTGTTTCCTAGCTTCCTTTCTTCGGGAGTGGTTTTCCCTCCCTCTGGCCCTCCGTGGATTTCAGCTGCCTTCCTTCATTGTACTGTTCAACAGCAGTCACCACATGGACGAGAAAGAAATGCCCTGAAGAGGCTGGGGACTGACACAGAGGAGGCAAGATGATGCATTTTAAATGTCTGCTGTTCCCTACAATTGAAAAGTTGTCTTTTGAATGAATGTCTTTAACGTGGTTAAATGGTTGTGCTGAGGTACAGCTGCATCCCTGGTAAACCCTGTTGTGAAATCTTGCTGGTGGCTAATTGATAAAATGTATCTGTAAATTACCAGTTGCTAAATACTTACCCTAGAGGCAAAGCCGTTCCAAACTTAAACTTTTAACTCAAATACTGGCTCCTCTGTGATTGAGAGGTCAATCCGTGGCATGTCAGGATCACCTCTCCCTCTGACAAAGGAGCAGTCCTTGTGGGTTTCACCTCAGGCAACATGGCTGCGAGGTTAAGGAGATGCAGAAAGTTTGTGAAGCAGGAGCGCAGGCATTTTATGGGCTCTGGGAAGACGTGCTGGGAATCCCAGGACCAGACCTCCTGAGGGTTTTCCCAAGTCTGTTCCAGGAAGTGCCTCCTCCATGTCGCCGTGCTCAGTGCCCTCCCCGCACAGGAATTCTCCGAGGCGCTCCGCTGAGGAGGACGCGGGCTGCTGCCCGGCAGTTCTGGCTGTTGATCTTCCAGGGGATAGCTGGGAGCAGAGCTCAGTGTGGGGAGTGTCCCTGTACTGAGACAGCACAGGTAAATAGCACTGAAGCGGAACCTGTGCCTTACTGTTTACTCTTAAGTTTTATTGCTCCGGGCAGCAGTTATGGTAGCAGCTCCTCTTGCCATGGAATTGACTCCTCCACTGTTTATACTGGTCTAGAGCCAAAAGCTGCTAGTTAGAAACTGGTGTCACTGGGTTGATATGAGCGTTTAGGACATGTGGAACAACAGTGGCTTTCACCTCAAAAATCTTCTTTGAGATAGGAGGAAGGTGCCAGGAAGGGATCCAGAAAAACAGTAACAAGCATATGTCAGGGCAGGACTACAGCGCAGTTGCTGAGATGGGAGGCTGCACAGTGTCTGCTACTGATGTGCTGGCTTGGACCCACATTAGCTCTCCTCCAGGTTTACATCTGTGGTAGCTCGCTCGCTTTTCCCTGTATTTGAGAGAAGTTGTCATCTGTCGTCTGACTTGCTGACTGCAGCACGCCTTGCTTTGAGATGAGTGAATTTTGTGTGGAATTTAATCTCAGAAGACAGACTGCAGCCTGACGTTGTTTACTGCTTCTTTGAACACACTGCCTTCACCTGGAAGGAACAGCAGTGCTTGTAGTTCATCCAGGTCCATCCTGAGGAACATACTTTGTGAAATGTTATTTCCCGACTGGAAAACACAAGTTCTGAGTCACCACCCCAGGTATAACTGACGGGCAGTCTCTTTTCCTTGCAGATTCTTGTTTCTCTGCTGTTCTTCTCACTCGTGGATCTCATCTCAGTGAAAATAGCACCAAAGGTAAATTCAGCCCCGAGGGAATTCTCATGACACTGAAAGTGTCGGATCAGCTTGGTTTGCTGCCTAAAAATGCTTTGTACCGGTACTGCGAAGGCTGGTAGCTTGTTCTGCCAGAAGGAAGGGATCAGCAGCATCTCAGACAGAGCACATTGAAAGCCCTTCTGTTCCTATCAGATTAAACCTGTATTTTCCTCTAACTGACGTTATCTCCCCTTTCACTACGGTAGCTTTTATTTCTCTCCATGAATGACTTGCTATTTGCAGTTCCCTGTTCAGACTTTACACCCCACAGGGAGCGCAGGAACCTCATCTCTCTCTCTCTTAGCTTTTGTGTAGCATTTCACCTTTGTTAGATGATATCATCCTCAGGCTGGAAACGTACTTCACAGGAGAAGGGAGCCCCAGCATGGAGGAACATCGGTTTCTAAATGATTTAATGCTATCAAATGAAGGAACAAAGATGACAAGTTTCTTCCGGCAGCTGTCTGCCCTAAACATCCTCCCGCCTAGGAGTGCTTGTTTCTGTCCCTTTGCTGTCGTCTTCAGCTCTGAAGTGCGACTGTTTGTGTAGTCACCTAACAGATTGGATCGGGGAGCAGATGCAAGTTTAAAAATAATCATTTGGTCTCATAATCTGCCTCTGGGAGAGTCTGGAGGGAGAGTCACTGAGGAAAGAAACATCTTGAGCCAACAGATCTGGGAGGTTACTCCAAGTAAAATGAGTAATGCAAAAAAAAAAAACCCCAACACAATCCCAAGGCATGCTGTCACTAGAAAGGTTAGAGGGGGAAGAAAACCTGCTCCGAGGCGATTCAGTGCAGGATGTGCAGCAGCTCTGTGCCGAGCACCGCTGGGAAGTGTGCTGGTGAGG
This sequence comes from Phaethon lepturus, assembly GCF_000687285.1. Classification (NCBI taxonomy): domain Eukaryota; kingdom Metazoa; phylum Chordata; class Aves; order Phaethontiformes; family Phaethontidae; genus Phaethon; species Phaethon lepturus. The sequence continues at coordinate 34,054 of NW_010521194.1, forward strand.
AGCCAGTTGCTCATCGATATCACTTCCCCCCGCCACAAATCATTCTCAACTGAGCCCTGTTGTGGCCTGATGAAGGAGCTGCGTTATTCCAGTGCCCGATTGCCCAGGGGAATCCAGGCTGCCAGGCGAGGGGGGAAGACTTGGGCTAAATTCATAAAGGTCCTGTAAGAGAGCGCTTCATGTACACAATCTGTTGGGGGGGGTTCTTTCTGCTTTGATGCAACTAAAGCCCAAGGCAAAATAGACCTGTTCTTTCTGACACCCAGGAAGGAGTGGATTTTCAGACGTCTCTGGAATGGTCCCTGGAGATCTTGCAATGCCTGGAAGAGAGGGGCATGTCCTGGCCGCTTCTCTTCCATTCCGCAGAGGAAGGTGAGGAGTCCTGCCTCCGCGGGGTGGAAGGGTTCACTGCGAGTCTATCTGTAAGAAAGAACTGCAGGGCCTTTGTAAGCAGCACGAAAAATGCTTGGTTGAGTAAAAGCTGGGAACATCCTGCTTCTGCCCTGCAGTATGGTGATCCAGCTGATGATCAGGAACAACTGAAACTGAGTATTGTTCCCTCTGGTAGAGAAAGACTCAGAGGGGAGAATGTTCTTCTCTCGGGGGGTCTCCACACCCAAGCACTACTGTGTGTTGTGGGCTGGAGGGAAACTGTGCAGCCCCTGTGCTGCTGTAGAAGTATGCAAGGTGGTGTCAGGACCACTGAAGATGCTTAGTTGCTTCCCTCTGGCTATTGCAGACCCTAGAAAATACTGCGTCCTGCGCAGCGCGACCTCGGACCGTCACATCCGGCTCTTGCCTGTTGCCTTCTACAGGTAACGTCCTGCTGGGCTCAGAAGGGAGGTGTTTGTGAGGGAGGATGTGGCTGATGGTTTGCACGTACGGAAGCTGGCATGGAGGTAACTGTACTGCTGGCCTGTAGGTGAGCTGAGCTCTTCCCTTAGCTGTGCAGGAGAGAATACTTCATCATAGCAGGATTGCTATTTAAGGAGCCCCATAGATTTTGCTGGAAGTTTCCCTTCAGCCTTGCGCTCTAAAGAGGAGTGCCCCTGGCTGCCCTTCTGCCTCTGGCAGCGGGGTGGCCCTCCACACAACGGGACTTCTAAAATGGACAGCGGCAAGAGCACCAGCTGCGTTTGGCTTGTGTCTTTGTGTCTACCACGGAACCAGTGCTAACCAGACACGGTCTGTGACCTCCTCTAGCCTCACCCCTTGCTTCCACCAAGAGCTGCTCACTCGAGAGCAGACCTTCCTCTACGTGGCGCTCGATTTGTACCTGCAGCTGCTTCGGCTCTTTGTGGAAGGGAAGGACCTGCCGCAGTCTGATCAAGTGGGGCCAAGCCCCGACCCCACAGAGCACGTGAGTGAAGCTCCATCTCTTTTTTTTTTTTTTTTCTTCTTCCCCTCTTGTAACTGAATCCTTTTCTCTGTCCCTGCTCCTGCCTCTTGCAGCATCCCTCTTCTTCCCACCTTCCTGTACAAGGCAGAGGTAGTTCATGCCCTTGCAGGCAGTCAGCCTGCTCGCAGGCTGGGGCTGAGAGGAGGTGCAGGTGCTGTCCTGCCTGAAACCTAAGCTGCCTCGCTGCTGTCTTACTTGCACAGGACCTCAGGGTGACTGTACTCCCCGATCAAGGGATCTGTTCAACCTGTGAATAGCCCCTAGGCCCGGTGTAGCGGTTCCCACGTCACTTTTGGAGGCAGGGACTGAGAGCTGAAAGTGACATTGTGCTTGGCCTTGATCAGTCATGTCTCTTCTCCATGTTCTCCAGGCTGATCCCTTGGAGGTGATCTCCATGGCCCGGCGGTTCCTGCTCGGTGCGATCCCACGATGCCCTGCCCAAAGCTTCGGAAACATACGACCGGTGCGTTGAGATTTTTTCCTCTTCTCCCAGTGCGTGAGAGCTGGGAGCACCGCTCCTGCCTGCGTGGCCTGCCTTTGGCACCGATCCTGTTACTGGTGCTGCCTCTGTGTGCCACACATGCCTGCCATAAGGCACTGGGAGAGGTGGAGGACACCTGCTGCTCGCTCTATGCTATAGCCACGTCCTCCCTCTCCCGGGCTGCAGGCTCCATCTTTCTCAGCAGCATTAACACTGCCCTCACGCAGTCTCGCTCCCACTGCTTGCTTGAGAAGCAGCAAAACGATCTAGTGTTGCTGTAACCCGCCTGGAGGCAGCACGAGCAGGTCTAATACTGGCTGCTTGCCCTCTCCCCAGCTACTGGCCACATGTGAAGAACTTGACCCAGAGCTGGGAGCCACCCTCCTGCACTTCTCAAGGCCTGCTGCGGCCATGGAGCTGGACGAAGAGCTGGTCCTGTTCTGAGTGAGGGAAAACAGAACACCCTGATGGCAGCTGAAGGGACAGACAAGGTGCTACCTTTCTTACCAGTACTCTTTCTTTCAAATTACTTTGTAAATAATTTATTACAAGCATAACCATGAAGCTCTTGTTACAATAAAAAGTAGGTTACAAAGTTCAGTTTAGACTTGCTTTGGGAATCATAATTTTTTTTTTTCCAAAACAAAATGTCTGCTTAAAGTTGCTCCGCTGTCCTATGAACCCTGACAGCCACCTGAGGGCACTTCTGTACAGGCAGCAGCTGGTGCAGGCAGGGGACAGTCGTGGCCAACTCTCTTTCTACAACTGTGTGTGTGGGGAGAAGGGGGACCACGAAGGGGTGCTGCCAAACATCCATTCCCCTGGGATTAGACAGACCCTTAGTACAACACTGCTGAATCAGACGTGAGCATGGAGAATCACAGCATGATAACAAGCTTTTTCTGAGCAAGCTGAAGCTAATTCCACTGAGTTCTTTGGGAGACTAAAATGTAGATTAAAAATCTCCACTCTGCTGTATGGTTTCTACAGGGCTGGACTGGGAAAGTGTCCCTGTCCCCCTCAGGTGGGCTCCTGCTGTGCAGTCACTTCTGGCTTTACTGCCTGGCTTTCAGAAGTCCCTGAAGTAGTGAGGAGGAGAATGGGCTCTGGCTCCAGTGGCTTGGCTTTGTCCTGAGTCTGGGTCAGAGGGTGCACCATGGACATGTGGACATTAAGGTTATGGGCCTTCTCGAAGCGCTTCCCACACTGGTCACAAGCAAACTCCAGCTCCGTCTCAGCTTTGTGTTTGGTCATGTGGTACTTGAGCGATGCGCGCTGTCTGCACTGGAAACCACAGATTTCACACCTGCAAGGCAAAGCAGGGGCTTTAGCACCCAGCCTGAAGCCACAGCCGTGGCCTTCCCTCTTTGTCATGCTGAATAAAAGCCCCCGAGAAGACGACCACAGCCTCAGAGCTGCTTGCTCATAACATCTCCTACAGCTACCCCCATCGCGCGCCACGGTTCTCCTCCTCAGGCCTGCAGCTCAGGGCTGGTAGCTGAGCATTTGCCTGCCATGCTCCGAGAGGGCAACACGAAACGAAGGAGGCGTCAGACTTGCTCAGCAAGGCGAAGCCCTGGAGCTGGAGCGTGCGTTGTGGGTGAACGTTTAAAGTGATTCAGCCAGGACGCTGCCAGCTACAGGCAGGGCTTGGATGGCAGAATTACTCTCTGCTAAGGACGGTGGCTGCGAGAGCTCAGCAGAACTCCACTACCCCTTCTCTCCCTTTTCTTAGCGACCAACGGAGGGCTGGCACTTACTGGAGGGGCTTCGCTCCTGAGTGCCGCATCTGATGGACTGAGAGGTGTTTGCGTTGCTTAAAGGTCTGCCCACATTCATCACAGATATAATTACGTACCTCTGCAATGGAAAAAGGGAGAGAGTCATCGACTCTGCAGATTTCTTAGTACATTAAACGCACACAGGCAGCTGCCCACGCTTACTGGTGGAGTCTGAATTCCTCCCCCTGCCTCACGTCCCCCGCGTGACGGCTCGTTAGAGGTTTACAGGCGAGGCAGATGGTTCTACACCCCGCGCAGTCTTGCACAAGCCTTGTGCAATGAATCGTTGGGTGTTTGTGCCACCCGTTGCCTGGTGTGAGCAGAGCCTGCTGGGACACACCTGTATGAATGAGCTTCACGTGACGCTGTAGGTACCGGTCAATCATGAACACCTTGTTGCAGCCAGGATGAGGACAGGGCCTCTCCCGAACCTCCTCATGATGCTCTTTGATGTGTTTCTGTAAAGAAAGGACAGAGCTTCAAACCGCTGGGCTGCATTTTCCCTAGTGAAAAATTTGGATTCTCCAGTAAATGAGACCCCCATCGTGGCAGGCTCACACATCAGTGCTGCTTTGCCGTGAAAAACCAGAGACCCGCATCCAAACCTACCCCAGGCAGCAGGGGCTTTAACAGGACCCAGCGGGGCTTGTTCCAAGGGCTGCTGCCGAGCCAGCAGCAGACTTCCACAACCGGAGGAGCACGCAGAGCCAGAGCAGCTCCTGGTGCTTTTGGGAGCACAGAAAAGGCCTCCGACTGCTTCGTTTAGTGGCTCACCGCCTCATGCCGCAGGAGGCGGTGAATTCAGTCTGCCGGGGATCCTCTCCTCATATGGAAACCGTTCTGTAACACTCAAAGCTACGGTTTTGATACACAGGAACAAACCCTGGACTCACCTTCATGCCATCTGCCCCTCTGTAGACAGCCGTGCATCCCTGGTAAGGACACTTGTAAATGGTAGGCAGCTCCTCCCTGCAAAGCAGAGGCCTGCTGTCAGCCAGCGTGCCGAGCATGGGGGTGCTGCCCGGCCACCGCCGGCTCCTTATTACCTTTCACATTTGATTTTTTTTTTCCAGCCTGGCTTAGGCCCCGGCTTCTTCCTTATTTTGGGCTCTTCTGCCTTCTTTGCTTCTTTGCTGTCGCTTTTCTTGCTAGAAACCCTCCAAGAAGGAACAGGGAGAAGGACAGTAGGTTAATACTTGATGTTGGTTTTAGTTCCTCCCACCTCATCATCCCTGAATGTTACACCTGGTCCCATGGCTTAGCTTGACCTGGCAAAGCAGGAGCACGCACACCATCAGGTACACACGAGCCACGCTGCAGTAATTAATGCCGGGCCTGAGGACAAGGGATGTGGCCCAGTTTCAACCCAAGGGGGAGCTCAGGGAACATGGGTGCTCGGGCATCACTGTGACCTCCAGGCAGGGACATGGAGGGAACTGAGGCCATAAAGGAAAGCGATGGTCTCAGCCCAGCTGCTCCCACCCTGGCACGAGCACAGCAGAGGTGGGCACCAGCCCTCCTGCTCATTGCAGAGAGCTCTGCTAACCACACAGTGAGCCTCTTACTTCTTTTCAGGGTAAGGCTCGAAGGAGTCATCTGACGATTGCACGTTTCTCTTCTCATTTTCATCGTCGCTCAGGAAGTCCCTGAGAGAGAGAGAAGATGCCCTTTACTGACACAGTACTGGGCTGGCACCTCAGCACCACTGTCCGGAGCAGCAGCAATCCGTGTTCTTCATTCCCAGGGCATCCATCTCGCCCCCAGCATGGCAACCAAGGCTCCACGTGTCCTCCTCCCCCATAGTCTCCCCAAGCAGATACAGCCCCGGTGAACACAGCAAACAGCAAAATCAGGTCCTTTTAGGACTAGATCGCTGTAAGAATAATTGAGCCACTGTCAGGAGAACAAAAACTGGCTGTTACTGAAAACATCTATTTATTGTTGAGGGCTGTTGCCACAAGTAATTTTGTAGACCAAAAATGTAGTACAATTGCCTGGCGCAGGTTAACTGAGCTGCAGGTCATTCTGTATTTCCTTACATGTAGCAGCCACACAGCTTTGGGTTTTTCTTTTTCGTCCTTTTAAGTCCTAAGCCGTACAAGAAACAATTAATTCTGAAGCCAGGAAACAGGCAATAAACTGTTGTGGCACTCTTAATGTGACAGCTGACAGATTTAGCTGACACGCTGAAATAAGTCTGCACTCGGCCATTTGGCACTTTAGACTCAGAATGACTGGACTCAATTATCAGCTATTTACAAGCCTCACTTTAAATACCTATGTTGGAAGGATTTACCCAAATCTTTGATCATAAAGACTGCTAAGCCAGTGTCCCTCCCACGTCCCATTTAATCGCTCTCCCCGTGAGCAAATGGGGTGATTTTTCCAAGTGCCACCCCTTGCCTGTGTTCCTGCACCGACCGCTCTT
>NW_010521194.1:40173-43698 GCF_000687285.1 Phaethon lepturus
AGCCGGGAGCAGTGGCAAAGGGGCATTGCTCCCAGGCGAGGCAGGAGCTCTCGGCGGCCGGCCCTGGCGAGGGGCTGGAGCAGCAGCTCCGCCACCCCCCAGGACTGAGCACTCCCCCACCACCCCCTGCACGTTTCCTTCCGCAGAGCAGAGGAGGAAAAAAAAAACAAACCACAAAACCACGAGCAGGTTTGCTGGGAGCAGCCAGCAAACACAGAGAGCACACGCACATGCAAACACACGCCGCTGTGCAGACCCCCACTGCAGCAGAGGCGGCGAGGAGGGGAGTTCAGCGCATCAGCGGCGTGCGCTTCATCACAGCCGCTGCAGAGCCACCGCTCTGCACCTTGGATGCCACTTCCAAGGGGTCTTGAGGACCAGGTCACTCGTGGAGAACACACTCTCCGAGGTGGGTCATTTCATACTCGCAAAGAAGACATTTAGGCTATTTTAAACCCACTCTTCTCTCACCCCTCAGAAAGGTCACTGAACTCGTCTTTTACCCGCTCATCCGACGTTGCAGACAGAACCTGCTTCCCACTCAACTGTCCTAGGGAATGAAGGAGAACATGGTGCGTTACAAGGAAAAGCAGCAAGAACAAGCCAGCGGAGACAGCTGCTGAGAAAGAACCAACCACTCCAGGTTCACTCGTGGTGGCTCATACCATATGAAAATACATGCTCCATGAAAATTTAATGACTACTTAAACCAAACTCTGGGTTTCGTGTGCTTGGAGACCGTTCTCCCTGCACCTCAGGGACGGGAGAGCCTTTAGCCTGCGTTTTCCACAAGCATCTTTTGGTTTCCCCCATGACACCTGCTCCATAACCAAAAGACTCATCCCAGGTGAGTCCCAGCTGCTATTTCTCTTGCCAGCAGCAGACATCTCCCGTGGGTGTCGGAGCTAAACACAGCCCGACTTCTGCAACTCAAAAATCGGTGTTAATCCCCAAACGCCACTTCCAGCAAAGAGGAGAGTTCAGCAGTAAACCAGCGTTAACTCGCCCCACGAGCAAGACCGCCCGGCAACTTCCCTTTGCTGTTTGGGAAAGGGAAATCACCTGCAGCCACAGTGGGGAGGGTAAACCCCTCCCTGCTGGAATACGGATGAGGTGGGCATTGAGCAGAAATAAACATCTGGCAAACGTGGTGCCAGAAAGCCAGCGACTGTTCTGCAACACCTGATGGGCGAACATCCCTCAGCCAGAGCAGGGCAACGGGGTCTCAGCTTGCTAGGGAATGGCCAGGTCTCGCCCCTCTGTCCCGGGGCGGAAACAGTGTGCAGGGCGAGAAGACCAGCTCTTTTTGTATGACGTGGTCAGCTGAACCCATGTTCCTCCTTCCCTTCGGCAAGGCTTGGTGTCCCCAAGCAGAGGTGATTCTCTGGGCAACCTGCACTCCCCAGCTGGGGTCTGCGTCCTCCCTGAGGAGCAGCAGTCTCTGAGGAGGGGACCCAGCTCCACCGTCCCTCCCTGGGCCAGCTCACCAGCTCCTTGCCCTTTCCCAGAGGCCTGGAGGAAGACCAGAAGGCAAATCCCTTACCTGCGGCGCTGCTCAGTGGCGACACATGCTGCGGCAGGACTTTCTCCTGTAAGGAGGCCGTGCTGTGCAGTTGTGAGTGAGAAGAATCCCTGTTCTGTGGTGACTCGCTCTCCATGTTCAGTGGCACTGATGTGGTCCCTTTGTTTGCCAGCTGCTGGCAAGGAGTCATCCTTGCTGAAGCATGCTGGGATTTGGGGGCCAAAACAGCCTCAGTGTTGTCTGCCCCTGCCCCGTTATCAGTCAAGCGCTGCGCCGTGCTCTTGTTCCACTCCCGTTTGACAGACAACGCATTGTCGACAAGCACCGTGCTACAGTCTGAATCCGTATCCATGACATAGTCGTGCCCGTCCCCGCAGCCCCAGACGGCGCGGATGATCCCGCAGTACTCGGAGGAGAGGACGCTCTGCAGGCTGGGCACCGACGGGCAGCTCCCGGCGTGCGCGTGCGTCCACGTCACCAGGCTGTGCAGGCACTGCGGGCTGGAGGTGATCAGGTCGACTGTCGGAGGGGAGAGGCAGCACGGGCACAGTCAGTCCCCTGGGGCAGCGAAGGCCACAGCCAGATGCAGGGAGGGACCCACTCCTCCCCAGAGAGGGGGACAGGGTGGCGGACCCGCTCCCCCAAAGGCTGCACTGGACTTCTGCATCAGAAGGCAGGCGGGAGACACCCTAAAGGCATTGCAGCCAGATGGATTGGGGCGGAGGCAGTCCCACCGACTGCCAATGTCATTAATTTTACAGCTGAACGTGTATTTTACAGCTGAACGTGTATTTCCGATTGCCCCCAGTGTCCAGTGGCAGCTGGGGCAGGCCTGGCACTGCCACCCCAAACTGCTCGGCCTGTTCCTCATACCCCCAAGCATGAGCCTGTGCCTGTTCAGCTCAGCTCGGCCGGTGCCAGGGAGGATCCTCCCGGTGAGCCGGAGGGAGGAGGGGGAACCATAACCAGCCAGACCAGGGCGTGGCCAAGCCGAGGGACACAGGAACTGCCCTGCCAGGTGGTCATTCCTCAATGCCCATAAAACCCGGCCCCTCGTTGACGGTGTCACAGGAAGAAAAGGAAAGCAGCTCCGGGAGCAGGCACTCACCCAGACAGGAGGCACCTCCTTCCACACCCGGCTGGGCCTGGGCTGCGCCGCTCCTGCAAAAGCCAGAACAGCACGGTGGGGTCTCAGGGGTTACGGAGGGACCATGCGTCAACACACGGCGATTTACTACTCCTGATAACTCCCATGAAGAAAGAAACGCAACGTACTTTCCTTTTGACTTTATATGGCCCGTGGGAGAGGCGTTCACCCTCTGGATAAACGTCCTGAGGACGCTGCGGCATTTGTAGAACTGGGCATGGCATTTCTTGCAGACGAACTGGGGGAGCGCGGGGTCCTGCCGCACCGCCACGCCGACCAGCCGCTGGAAGTCGGTGAAGAAGACCTGATCCACGCGGCGCTGCTTCTCCGAGTTCTCCCCCATCACAGGCACCTTCCCGAAAGCATTGCGCAGGCTCCTGGAGGAGAACTTCCCGTGGCAGAGGCGACAATACCCGGTGCTCAGGGCTCTGCCGATTCCTGCCAGAGAAGGAATTCCGGCCTGAAGGCACCAGCATGCTGGAAGATGTTCCCCTTCCCATGATCCAAGTCAGTCCTGGCTTTGGCACAAGCACAGAGGAGCCCGCGAGGAAGAGACCCTCCCTGTGCCCCCCCTGCAGATCGGGGTGCTGCACCTCAACGAGCCAACCCTAAAATCAGCCTTTGTGGCCTGATTGCCCCAGTGGAGGCACCTCCACCCAGCTGCAGCATTCCCGGCACTCGCTCGCACGCGTTTGTGCTTTTGCCAATGCTGTCCCTCCGCTTAAGTAGTTCTTCTCCCTCCCCAGCATTTATCTCTGAAGTATTTATAGCCAGTGGTCGCGTCCCTTGGCTTCTGCGAGCCTGAGCTGCCCCAGCTCGCGCGGCCTCTTCTGAGGCTCACCATTTCTCAGCCACC
>NW_010521195.1:0-489 GCF_000687285.1 Phaethon lepturus
CAGGAAAACACACCTGGTTAACACATGGCTCGGGCTGGTGCTGTCCGCAGAATTTTGGTTTTTTTGACCATAGGACAGGTTACACAGCACAGGGCCTGCTGGCAGCGGGTGGAGTGCAACTATCTCCAAGGGAGAAAAGGATTCTCGCTTATGAGTTGTCAGACCTCATTGAGAGGGCTTTAAGCTAGATTCAAAATCCGGGAGAGGATAAAACCAGGCTCAGTAGAGATGAGCCTAAGCCTAGGGGTGGCATGCTGATGCTGGGGTTGTAAGTCGATAGCCCGTCTCACCATCTACACCAATGCATGCAGCATGGGCAGCAAACCGGGGGAGCAGGAAGCAATTGTGCAGCGGGACAAGCTATGACTTAGTTGCCATCACAGAAACATGGTGGGATGACTCCCATGACTGGACGGCTGCAATGGATGGCTATAAGCTCTTCAGAAGGGATTGTCATTGAAGGAGAAGCAGTGGGGTGGCTCTGTATGT
>NW_010521196.1:0-2265 GCF_000687285.1 Phaethon lepturus
ATATATATATATATATATATATAAAAATCCAGAAAAATAGCCATAGATGCTAAGTGTAAGAGAGAAGATTTTAAAAATATTTAAATAACTAGAATAACATTTTAAAAAAAACTTTCTAATAACTATTTTTTTTAAGATTATTCATTTAACCTGTGAAGACATCACTGGGTTGGAAGGTAGCACTTGTACTGTCTTCATAACTACATATAAGTGGTAGAATCCTGTACCACTGCACCTCAAGACAGATGTCAGAGAGTACACATGGCAGCCATGCGAACAACAGTACAACATCTGGGATAAATATGTTGGCACCAGTGAAATGATACAGTTAGCAATGTGAAGAGGCAGCTCACTCTACCTCCTTGTGCATGGGTCGTCCTCAAAGGAAAATCTGCCAGTTGAATTGCTGGGCATTTTCCTAATTCTCTCACCACTTTTTCATGATACTGGGAAATAAAATGTGCCCAGCAGATTGGCATTATTCATTATCCAGACGGTGTGTAGTTGGGAAAGACATGGATTTGGTGTCCAAAAACACTGTCTGACTAGGACGGAACCTGGTTTCCATCCATCAAATTCTTAAAGCATTATCTCCCACTTACTGAGCAGGTGGGTGATGTAAAAAAAAAACATGGGACAATTTCTGTGGTAGTCATAATTTTTGTTGTATTATTAATCCATATAAATTACTTTCATCTCTCAGTGTGGCAGAAACAGGTGATGGTGAGATAAATTGCCAGCACAGCTATTTGCACTTAAAATCCAGCTTTACCACCATTCAATAGGCACTATAGAAGTTCAGTTAGAAACAAAAACAAAAGTAGGAGAACAGGTACAGGAAAGTGCAAATTCTGGTGAACATTTGTCTTCAAAATAGCAGAAAATTATTAGCACACCCTTTGCGGATAAGGTAACTTCCCAAACCAATAATTTACCAACAATATTTAATCTCTTCTTGGTTTGGAATATCCAAGGTGGAGGTTATTTTACCAGGTTAAACTGTATTATTTGTTTGTGCAAGCATGTATTGTCATATTTATAGGAGCTTTTGGGTTTTGTTTGGGTTTTTTTCTCTATGAATACTCTTTGGCTCTGGGTGCTTGTTTGTATCCTGTCGGACTGTAACTTCCAAAGGCCAAGTGGTTTCAGAAACATTTCAGCCATTGTTAGCTGTCCCTAGAAGAACAGAATAACAGATCAGTTGAGGTCAGAAGCAGCCTCTGGAGATCATCCAGTCCAACTCCCCTGTGCTCAAACAGGGCCAGCTACAGCAGGTTGTTCAGGGCCATGTCCATCTGGGTTTTGAATACCTCTAAGAATGCAGACACCACAACCTCTCTGGGTAACCTGTTCAGATTTGACCATACTCACCAAAGAGCTTTCTTCTAATGTTTAAATAGCATTTCCTGTATTTCAGTTGTGCCCATTGCTTCTTGTCGTTTCACCAAGAATCACTGAGAATTGTCTGGTTCTATCTATCTCCTTCACTCTCTCAATCAGGTATTTATATACATTGGTAAGGTCCTCCATGAGCTTTCTCGGCTTGAGGTTAAACAGTCTCAGCTCTCTCAGTCTTTCCTCATATAAGAGATGCTCTAATCCCTTTATCATCTTTGCTAAACTTGCTCCAGTACATCCATGTCTCTCTTGTACTGGGGAGCCCAGACTTGGGCGTGGCACTCCAGACACGTCTCATCAGGGCTGATCAGTGGGGAAGATCACCTCCCTTGAAGTGCTGGCAATGCTGTTCCTAATATAGCCTAGGATACTGCAAGGGTGCTGGCTTATGTTCAACTTGTTGTCCACCACGTCTTTTTTTTGCAAAGCTGTTTTCCAGATGGTTAGTCCGCAGCCTGTACTGGCGCACGGGGGTATTTCTCCCCAGGTGCAGAGCTTGGCACTTTCCCCTGCTAAGGTTCCTGTCAGCCCATTTCTCCAGCCTATCCACATCCCTGTGAATGACAGCACAAACCTCTGGTGTTGTCAAACACTCCTCACGGTTTTGTAACATATGAAAATTTTAAAACTAATTCCTATAAGTATTCCTGTATACAACTTAGATTTTGGTTTTTACATGGATAGTCACAATCATAAAACTGAATAGCACTCATTTCTCCCAGTGGGCAACACAAAAGGAGCATCATGCAATAACTTTTTAAAAATTCTGACTGACAACAACAATGGAAACTGCCTTGTTCTACTGTGTTAACCATTAAATACCAGCATGTGAGATATTCTGTCATGGATTTCTCTCTCTCCTAGTTC
>NW_010521196.1:2313-22559 GCF_000687285.1 Phaethon lepturus
AGTATTTGCATCAGCAGTATTTGCATCAGCTATACACTACAGTGTCTATAAATAGCCATAGTGGTCTTGGTATGTGCTTGTTTTCACTATATAAAATCTGTACACAAGCACATTGAAAACATTAAAATGGCACACGCAGTGAACATTTTTTCTTTTTTTTTTTAATTTTTGTACTAAATACAAGTTTTAAAAAAATAAAAGCCATATAATTTACAGTTCATACTGTATTTCAGTAAAGTTACTTATTTACTTTATTATCACCAGGCTTATGCAAAAGTTCTTATACAAGTCGTGAAGTGAAGTTTGCCATGCTCTGTGTCTCATCCATTAGTTATTTCTTTATTGCTTTCTTGGTGGTGGTTCTGTGCTATACTTTGTGGAGAGCACCTTGTTTTCCCATCACTTCCACAGTATAGAGAAGATGTAATTGCAGGGATTTCAGTAGAGGTACTTCTGATTTATCCTGCCACCAATCATTGTTCTTAAGCTCTGAAGTTCCCTTACAAGTAAATGATTGTCACGAGTTTTTTATCTACTAAATCAGGGTAACTCAAGCTAAAAACCAATTGCAGTAGATAAAAAAGATAGACAGGATTCTTAAATTATTTTTATGTCTTTCCCCCTTTTTCTTTCCAGAAAGGGCATGAGTTAGAATAATTGTTACTTTAGTAGGGACATAGCAAGTATGAGGATATAAACTAAACACAATTTCCAATATAAAAATGCTGTGGGTTTTTTTTCTCAGTAAGAAATTTCAATGTAATAAATGTTATAATTTTTGTCACTTAAGTATATAAAATGATGGCACATATGTTTATAGCTAATGCCTTATAGTCATAACTTGCTATTTGTAGTTCAAAATGTAGAATACCATTTATATATCTAGCAATACCACTGCTGGCATTGAATACTATTACAAAGTTGACATATAGAAAGCCAACTGATGTTGCTGGTAATTTGTTGATAATGTAGGAGAGCTTGATCCACAATAGCTTTTAACAAGAGTCTAACTTGAGTAATCTGACAAATCATATGCTTAATATTAAGCATGTGTATGAAACCTTTTCTGGAGGTGGATGTTACAATACTTCTGTAGTCATACCCTGAAAGATATTAGAATTATTTCTTTCCTTTTTTTCTTTCTAGAAACAAAAACAGTTTCCTTTCACTAAGTGTTTTCTTTTAAACCATTTTTGTAAACTCTAACTTCTAATAAACATAATGTAATATTATTACTTTCTGAAGCAGAAATGTTTACAACAGAAGATTTTTGTAGTGAAAAAGAAAGGATTCTGTGAAATATCAAGTAATCAAATGACATCTGTGCATGTTTAATATGGTGGATCTAAATATAAAAAATATAAAAGTCTTTAGAAAAGTTTGCAACAGTCATACTGACTTAGGAATTAGGAAGCCATTAGATACTACTAGAAACTGCATATGTTAGAAATAGGTATCGGAAAGTTTGTTTCTGATGTTCTTCTGATTTATGCTTCTGATTATATAATTTTTTTCAGCTTTCTTGTGTATCTTAAGAAGTCAGTCAATATAAGTTAAATTTAAGAAACCATAAATGTATTTCTTTCAAATTTTATTGTCAATTATAACGTTCTGCAACTTAGTTTTTGCTCTGAAACATGTCCTAGACATCAAAGTGTGAACTGAAAATGTGAAGCACAGGAAACTGCACCACCATTCCTATTAACATCAATGGCAGTTCCGCATTTAATTCCTCATTCACCGCACTGAAAATTTCCCCCTAAAGAGTCATGAAAGCCAAGAAACTTACCGTGGGGGTGAAGCCCTTGTAATGGACTACTTAACTAGATTTTGATACCTGGAGAGAAAAGAAAATGAAATTTCAGGAGCTGTATTTAACTGATAACATAGTACATTCCAAAGAAGGTTATACAAGAATAAGCAGTAATGTTAGAAAAATGGTGCTAGGAGCAGTGGTTGTACAGAAAGATAAAATATAAGGCATAAAAGGAACAGGTTGTTACACTTGGGACTGGAAAGGAACATTAAACTGCTGAGGGCTAAGCATAAGAGCAGTTATTCTTGGATCCTTATTCATGACAGGAGGGTCTCCTAAAAGCTTACTTATAAAAAGAAAAAGATGGAAAGCTAGGGAAGGAGGTACAGCAGCCTGTAATGATGACCCACAAAGAGGAGTAAGATAAAATGATTCTGCTAACCTATTATAGGTATAAGTAGGAAGTATAAGAGTAAATGATGGTGAAGGACTTTCCCTGCAAGTAAACGTGTTATCACAGAATCACAGAATCACTAAGTTTGGAAAGGACCTTCAAGATCATCAAGTCCAACCATTAACTCAACGCCACCATGCCCATTAAACAATGTGCTGAAGCGCCACATCCACACATTTTTTGAATACTGCCAGAGATGGTGACTCCACCACCTCCCTGGGCAGCAAGTTCCAATGCTTAACCACCCTCTCGGCAAAGAAATTTTTCCTAATATCCAATCTAAACCTCCCCTGGCGCAACTTGAGGCCATTTCCTCTCGTCCTATCACTAGTTACTTGGGAGAAGAGACCAACATCCACACCATCACAAACCCCTTTCAGGTAGTCGTAGAGAGTGATAAGGTCTCCCCTCAGCCTCCTCTTCTCCAGACTAAACAACCCCAGTGCCCTCAGCCACTCCTCATAAGACTTGTGCTCCAGACCCCTCACCAGCTTCGTTGCCCTTCTCTGGACACGCTCCAGCACCTCAGCATCCTTCTTGTAGTGAGGGACCCAAAGCTGAACACAGTATTCGAAGTGCGGCCTCACCAGTGTCGAGTACAGGGGCATGATCACTTCCCAACTGCTGGCCACACTATTTCTGATACAGGCCAGGACGTTGTTGGCCTTCTTGACCACCTGGGCACACTGCCAGCTCATATTCAGCCAGGACCCCCAGGTCATTTTCCACCAGGCAGCTCTTGAACAAGACCAGCCCCAGAACCGAGCCCTGGGGAACACCTCTTGTGACCGGCCACCAGCCAGATTTAACGCCATTAGGATGGATAATGGGAACCTGCAGTGATGTCTCCTGCTTTTATTGACTTCGGTTGGAATTCTAGTCCTGTGAAAGTGAAAAGGCACTTTTGTAGACAGGATTTAATCTCATAATTTCTTCTAAATGTTTCTTTTGTCTACATGCTCATTACATATTCACCCTGCACATTCTTATCCATATCAGCACAAGAACCTCTCCTTTGCAGTCACATTGTTATGTATTGCTTCTACCTCATCTCAATGTTTCACTGAGTTTCACTTAATTAAAATAGCAGTGGATATATTTTTCCTTAGTCTTTGATTGTCTCTTCTGTTTTATTCATATTGTTTTACACTCGTTGTTAATACTTATTCTATTAAAGGTTTTTATATACAGTGATCTGAAAATTACTATAAAAATATGTATAGATGTTCTCATGTATACATAGACATAATTTATTAAAATATAAAAGTAAGTTTAGAGTCCAAGATCCATGTTTAACCCACCAAAATATGTTCTTACTTTAAATTTTAAAAAACCTTGAGGTTAATAATAAGATTTAATAAGAGTCTGTAGTAAACAGATAAAAGGTCGCTTAAATAAAGACAGTGCCCAAAATTGAAATTACATATTCCATTAAAAAAATAGAAATGTCAAATTGTGAGTGTAGAAACTTCTGATTAGCTCCTGACTTATTTTGAAGTTAGTGAAAGGTGATTAGTACCATACTGTTTTTATTTTGAAGTGCCTTCTAATGTAAGGTTTTAAGTTTCCAGAGTGCTGTGACCATCTAGTGTACAATCATGATCAAGAAAACATACAGATATATACCTTCCTGTTGACTCTCAACATGGTAATCACATAATGTAATTTAAGGCATCTAATTTAGCTCCTTGGGGTCATCTACTGATTCTGTGAGAAAACAAGACTTTTTATTTTAGGTATTCTGCATCACACCAGAATGAAACACCTGAAGTGGGTGATAAGAATAATCTCACTCTTTGGCTTGATTCAGCCAATTTTAAAAAGTCAGTGACATATCACCAAAAGCATTCAATAACTAATTGTTTCAATCACTTTTGCCCGTTTCTGTAACAAATTATCCTAATTGTGAAAATATGTAAAAGTATCTGTATTGTTTGTTTTTTTTAATTTTTCTTTTTGGCAGCTGTTTTGGGTTTTTAAAGGGTAAAATCCAGTAAAACAGTATTACATACATGTAAGCAAACTGTCCTTTAACACTCGTTTAACAGTGAGAAAATTATTTTTCCCTAAGAGCACACAACTCTTCTGTTTTCCTCCAGAGACTGGTGTCTGGTTTGAGGGCAGGATGGATTGGCTTATTTCTGGTTTTAGGTGGTAAGTTTCATGGTTTTTCATCTGAATAAGATTCTGATCCCACTGAAGTCTCATGATTTTGGTCATTGATTTCACCTTCTGTGTTTAAAACATGTGTTGAGCTTTGCTCTCAGTTCAAGACTCAATACTTCCCATTAATTCCTCTGGGATCAAGATGGAGCTCAAGATCTAATTCTTTCCCTGATATGAAAATATATTACTCAGACAATGAAGTTTTCATCAGCAAATCATAAATAATTCATCTGAGCCACATGGGAATAAAAATGTTATTTTTTATTTTGGCACATACTGTACAATCGGTTCTGCTATTTTTACACAGATACAGGAAAGAATCCCTGTATGGATACAAAATAAATCATCTCTTTAGGTAATCAAGATGGGGAGCTGATGCTGTTGCTTGTTTTAATCAATTCATGAAATGAAAATGATTATAAACCACACCAGCACAATGTATCCCCAAGAGCCTCTTGTAATTGGGATGATCATTTAACTGGCACATTCTGCTTCCGCTGGGATGTGCCATTTAAGAGGGGTCTAGTTCACTCTGTAGTTACAGGGCTTGTTATATGATCTCCTCAGCTAATGTTACTTGTTTTGTAAAGAAAAATTAAAAAGATGTATGGAGTTTTCAACTTTATATTGTCGACTGTACAAACTACCAGAGCTTTGGTTCTCACACTGAGCTGAGGAAAAAAAAGGGCAATTATGTTGTTGGGTATGAATGTACATTTTTCCACTGAGTTAAAAGAATCAAAGGAAAAATCTTCAGTAACTGCACCTTTGTGCAGTACAATCGACATAGCTGTATGACAGAGATACAAAGAGGGAGAAACACAAAGAAAGGGTAATACAAGAGGGAAAATGACTGAAAAAAAAGTAATTTAAGGTAAGCACTGATTCTTGTGTTTAGGTTTGGATTTATTTTTTTCTTAAGAATATAAATTTAAATTTATGAAAATAGCAGAATCAGTTTAAGTATATTCCAATAATTATGTCAAAATCATAGTATTAGATTACTTGTTCTTGTAGCAAGGTGAGTAAGGGGGTATTAGCATAAACAACCTCATCTCATTCATCAGCTTTCAAGCCCCAGTTAAGGGGCAGGGACTTGTATAGCTAATGTAATTCCAGGTACTCAGATTGTCTTCCAGAAAGCTTCCAACTGACAAAATAAAAAAGTAGCACACATGCATTTTCTGTTCTCTAGCTCAGAGATTCATTGTAAAATTAAAAAAAAAAAAGGCAAAAAAAAATTTTAAAAAACCTTCTTCAAGTACTTTGTTTTTAAAGGAGCAGAATCATAGAATCGTAAACTCTTTGGGTTGGAAGGGACCTTAACATCTTTCATTATATTCCCAAAGGTATATTCCTTCTACAGAAGGAATACAGATAACTTACCATTCTATTTGTGATGGAAATAAATTACAGATAATAATGGCTGGAATTTGGCTTATACAAAAGGTAAATAAGGGAAATAATCACACAGCTGTCTACATCTCCTTCATGGATAACTTTCCATATTCTTTCAACCGTTTCATTTTTATTTATTATTTCCTACACATTTATTTTGACAAGTTAAAAGATGCATTTTTCCAGACCTCCATTGTGAATTGGAAGAACTCCACAACAGTTTATTTTCTATTCAATCTGGACAGAAAATAAACTGTTTAGTGGTGGACTTGGCAGTGTTAGGTTAATGGTTGGACTCAATGATCTTAAAGGTCTTTTCCAACTTAAATGATTGCATGATTTTACGATTCTATAATTCTATGATGCTATGATAACCTGTTTTCAAGAATACTAATGGAAAATAGCTTAGAGGGATTTTTGGTAAGGCAAAATTTAAAAAAATGCTTATTTGAGTAAAAAAGTAAAAATGCAAATTTCATCTCAAATGCATGTTCAAATCAACTCTGGAAGAAATAGAAACTTGATAGAATTAATATGGTATTGCCAAACAGACTGTGAGTTCCAGTTTGTGAAAAGATAAATGTATCTCATAAATACACATTTGGTATATACATTTTAAATTTACTTGCTAACATTTTTCAATGAATATTAGTCCCTGATTGTCCCTGAAGCCTATTACCAGACTCTCGCCAGATCAACATCATGTCACTTGTGCCCACTGAGCTTCCTGTAAGCCAAATTGCTTGTCTTTTCCACTCTGAGGATATGCTGGTAAAGAATCCAATTTCTCATGACTCCAGTAGCATCCTCTGCCCTGCCCACATTTTTAAGCCAAGAGGAAAAACTTTCTTCTTCACTGCTCAGTGTTGGCTTCTACCTACATACCAGTCACCCAAAGGACTTCCACATTCCTTCTCCAATAGATGTAAAACCCGTCATATAGATTTTTGTATCATATGAACCTAGGGCTTTAGGTGTCATGTTTATGTGGAGGTAGGTGATATCTTAGCAACATATCTTTAGTTGATATTATTCACATGATATTCACCTTCTTTGTCTAATGCATACTTAACTGCAGGGTACATCTTGCCTTGATTGTGACCCTCATCTTCCCTCATTTCAGCTTCTTACTGCCATTTCCCATTTGGATACACTGCCTCTTGCTTTTTGCTTTGTTTTTCTTTCATTTAACTTGCTTCACTACACAGTTGCTTTCCCAACCATCGGTCATTTTTCCTGCTCCTGACATTCATTAGTAAAGAAAGCATATCTATGAAGGCTAAACTCCTACAGTCTATGCAATCTAAAATCCCCAGTGCTTTAACAAAAATGCCATTTCAGAAATGTTGAATAGCACCATTGAAGTCAATAACACCTATGCCTACTTAGTAGCTAAAAATCAAGCATTGGAGGTAGATACATGAGAATAATACTCTGTATATGACCTTGTAAACAAAGAAACAATCAAGACAACCACGAAAATGTAAGATGAAAACACAGAAAACCATCATTACTGTATCAGCCTTCATTTATTTCTCAAAGTTATGCTACACGTTTGTTTTCTAAATGTTTTCTTTCCGACTGTCTTTAATTTCAATCTTTAATTTTTCTAGGAGAATGATGACATCAGTTGCTGTTTGGAGAAAGGTAGTTTGCTGCTAGATTAATAACAAGGTCAGTATTATAATAAAAAAAAAATAAAAAAAAGAAAAGTTGGATTGGTCACATGAAATGTTGGGCATCTTAGAGATATGAAATACAAAATATTTTCTCAGTTCATTAATATTAAACCAAGAAATAGTTTTTATTACTTATATCAGGTATACTAATATTTTATTAAATAATTACAAATAATTTATTTTTTAATCTAGAATATTATTTCAGCTATGTTTAGTTCAGATTGATAGGAATTAAGTGGAGTCACGATCATAAATTCATCACATAAAAAAATCAATCAGATTGTGACAGAGCTATTGGTTCAGCAATTGGTATTCACACATACTGGAAGCAACAATATAATTTCTTTTGTGTTTTTGCACCTGTTCAAGGTAAGGTGTTTGTTAACAAGCAAATATTTTGCATTTTACATGTAGATTTATGTGATGTTTACCATTTATGAATTAAACACGGATAAGTACAGTTATATCTGTACAATAATCTTTGTATACCTAGACTTTCATGTAAATCTATACTCAGTTTTATTAGATATGTGTTACAAAGTCTTATTAACTTTGACTGAACCTCATTATTTCTCCAGGAGAAATTGTCTATTGTGTTTATTCACTCAAGCTCACTCTTTAACTATTCATGTAATTTAATATTTTTTAAATTTATATAGTTAGCCAAAGAAGTCAGCTAGAGCTACATAACACCATAAATGTCAGTCCAAAATGTCTCATTTTGCAGTCACTACCACATTTCTTTTTAAGGTACAATGGAGTAACTCTCTCAGGATCTACAGATTTTATCTTTTGGATGTGTAATGAGCACACCAACACAAAGTAACATTTTCAAAAACAGTTTCAGCCTGGCTAATTTTTACATGCTTCCTTCATTTTAAATTCAACAAGGTGGAAAAAAAATTGAGTGGCCAAAAAGCAAGGCTAATAAATTTTATTGTGTTAATAGTAAAATGTCATAATACTGGTGTTCTGCTCCCAAAGGGCTGGTAAGTCATTCAAACAAAGTGTTGCATATTAAAAAAAATAAGAAATAGAAAAATACTGGGTAGTTGTGCCATTCACTCTTGTGCTACCTAACCTATACATTGCAAATTGCAGAACCAAATCAAAGGAATAGAAGAAAAAAAGAAATATTGAATAAAAGACTGCTTCATAAAGCCCCTGCCCATGGAGAGGCAGTTATTAATGCCTTAAAACCAATAATTCTGGTATCCTTAAACATCTGAGATAAACTTTGTGACTGATATGTTTTTTCAATATGTTTCTTTTGTTGTGTAAATTTCTAGGACAGTTTGCTTAAGGAAAAATAGAAAAAGCAAATTCCATTCCACAGACTTATGCTGACAGATCCTTTACTGTGCACGTCACCAAGTTTTAAAGTTACATTTTCAATGTGGTATTTTCCTTGTCAACTGTAATGATGTTACACTCATTCTTAATTATTGAGTAGACTGAAGATTCTTCCTCCAAATAATACAGGGGTATGAGCGGTTTAGTGAAAAGGTTGTCAACTCTCCACCACTAGTTATACCAGCAAGCCAAAAACTTAGTCTCCTCCAGGATTTCCAATATAACATACCATTCTGCAACCTGAAGACATGTTTGTTAACTGCTACAGATCCGCTGGAACTCAAATTTAGCAATTGCTGAGAGCATACCCTGTTCTGGTGAGGGTCAGTGAAGTCAGAATTTCCTCAACTGACTGAATTAACAGATAATTTTTTTACACTTTTCTTATGGAATACATGCAAGCAACAATTTTCTGACATTTGTAACTGCAGAAAACTGGGTAGGTGTGCCACTAAGGGCTATGTTCTTTGCACTTGGGATATCTATTGTCACATTCCAGATACAAAGCACGGATGTGCTAGAGCTCCATGTATAGATGTAAGGAATATAATATTTGGAATAAATATATTTTTATCTGTCTTTCTTCTCAGTAATAATAAGCTCGCAGGATGAAAAAATGTTTGGTTTTGATTTTTTTCTGTTTTTTTTTCCCTGTAACTGTGTACTAGAGATCAAACACAGAAAATGTCAGCTCAATTGATTAAATTCTGGCAAAATAATAAGTAAATCAAAATGCATTCTACAATTTGAAGTGGAACCCTTTATAGTCACATACCACCTCAATTACAGAATATATACTTTAATTTGTTTTAGAAAAGAGGATGTTATGATTTCATAATTTTTTCAATTGTTGGTGAAATTATTGAAGTTCAACCTAACAAAATTATTCAACAACAAAGTGAGAAGCTGGAAGCACTGAAAGGGTTAATATAAAATCTGAAGCTTTGAAGTCTGTTGCATTCTGGAAGGAAAGGTTTATTCATCTCCACCATTGCTTCCTCTGTGTTGAATATCTTTTAAATAATGGACATATTTTGATTTCAAGCAGTTTTATCAAAGATCAGCATTAGTTGTAAAACAGCCTTTTTCATTGTTGCTAGCAACCCTTGAACATCAACCATCTTTATGGTTACTGGTTTTTATGTTCTAAGTAGGTTAACAATTAGAGAACTGTGTTCAGTGATTGAAAGCTACCATCCCACGTTATACAGATATGTACTAGTTGAGCTGCCTTTGAGTACAGCCATTTCCAGAAGGGCTTTAATAGTTTTTATTGACATCAGAGTATTTAGGGTTCTGGTAAATGCCATCCTTTAAGCTGAAATGCATAGAAGTTTGTCAACTATTTCTTTGTTGATACATTTATCCCAGTGACCCCTTTTGTTTTTGAAAATCAATCTCTACCTTAGATCTATCCTTGACTACAAAAAAAAAAAATTCCTAACTTTAATAAAACTCATGAAGAAAACACAGACAAGCTGAAAGTTATAATAGGTATTGCTAAATAATAACTGGAGTGACTATTAGAGCCTTGCAAAAGAAATACCTATATTTTACATTATTTTTGTCTTGTTTTAGGCTGTGGTTTAGTACCCCTCAGAATAAATATGACAAATAACAATGCTTAGTTTGCTTCTTCACGGGTTCTGAATAAGCTGAACGTTCTTTTAAAATAACCACCAGAGAAAATAGAGCCTTATTTATATACTTATCATATACATTCATACAATCATAGAATCATAGAATAGTTTGGGTTAGAAGGCACCTTTAAAGGTCAACTAGTCCAACCCCCTGGCAATGAGCAGGGCTAGATCGGGTTGCTCAGAGCCCCATCTAGCCTGACCTGGAATTTTTCCAGGGATGGGGCATCTACCACCTCTCTGGGCAACCTTTTCCAGTATTTCAACACCCTTCTTGTGAAAAATTTATTCCTTGTGTCTAGTCTGACTTTACCCTCTTTTAGTTCAAAACCATTACCCCTTGTCGTATCGCAACAGGCCCTGCTAAAACGTCTGTCCCCATCTTTCTTAGAAGCCCCCTTGAAGTACTGGAAGGCTGCAATAAGGCCTCCCTCAAGCCTTCTCTTCTCCAGCCTGAACAACCCCAACTATCTCAGCCTGGCCTCATAGGGGAGGTGTCCCACTTCTCAGGTCATTTTTGTGGCTCTCCTCTGGACTTGCTCCAACAGGACTGTGTCTTTCCTGTGCTAAGGGCTCCAGAGCTGGATGCAGTACTGCATGGGTTCTAGTTGGGGTCCCACTACAGCATAGTAGAGGGGCAGAATCCCCTCCCTCGACCTGCTGCCCACACTGCTTTCGATGCTGTTCAGGATGCAGTTGGCCTTCTGGCCTGCAAGTGAACATTGCTGGCTCATGTCCAGCTTTTCAACCACCAGTACCCCCAAGTCCTTCTAGGCTGGGCTGCTCTTGAGCCCTTCATCCCCCAGCCTGTACTGATTCTGGGGTGGCCCCGACCCAGGTGCAGGACCCTGCACTTGGCCTTATTGAATCTCATAATGTTCACACGGGCCCATGCCTCGAGCTTGTCCAGGTCTCTCTCGACAGCATCCCACCCCTCAGGTGTGTCAACAGCACTGCTCAACTTAGCGTCATCTGCAAACTTGCTGAGGGTGCACTTGATCCCACAGTCTATGTCATTGATGAAGATATGAATACAGACCCCTGAGGGACTCCACTTGTCACTGATCTCCATCTAGACATTGAGCTGTTGTCCATTACCCTCTGGATGCGACCATCCAGCCAATTCCTCATCCATCCAACAGCCCACCCATCAAATGCTTATCTCTCCAATTTAGAGACAAGGGTGTTGTGGGGGACTGTGTCAAATGCCTACAAAATTTCATATAGATGACATCCGTAACTCCTTTACAGAAGTCCAGATACATGACATCCATAGCTCGTCGTCAACTTAGCTGATCTAAAAATGCATTGAATGAAGTTTCATGAACTATGAACACATATCTTAAAATTTAGACTCAATCTAATGTACAAATTATATTGCTTGAATGGATTAAACTTTCAAAAAAAAAAAGCACTGAAGACCCAACATTAGTATAATGATTATACATATTGTGTATTAAAAGAATAAAAATGCACAGATTGTTTGATAGAAAAATTATGCAGAAGCTATTAAAACAGTATTGGGAAAATATCCGATTACACTAATTATAATATTTTATTTTATTTTATTTTAATTTATTTTACATATTAATATTTTATTTTGGATAATAGTAAAGACAGAAAAAATAATTTGAAAAAATTGAAATTAAAGGATAATTGCTCTACATTTAAGCAAGGATTTTTTGAATCTACTAAGGACGTCTTTTGAACTGAACTTTTGACTCTTTAAAAGACTGTAAAATTATGCCAGAAATATTTTACTGGGTTTGATCCAAAATACAGTGAAGCCTTTACAAATGTCTGATGTATTGACATTGACTTTTAATGGGTAACTATTGGTTTACCATAGTTCTAAATCATGGCAAGCATGCACTTCACAGTGTGCTAATTTTAGTTCATAAGCTTGCTGTCACTAAGCCCTCAGGCTTACTCTTCATCTGTAGTTTGAAGTGTTCTGTTAGCACTGTTATAAACAATCTAGAAAATGTAAAAAACATTGAAGCACTGAAGTGGCTGAAAACATAACTGCATAAAAGAGCTGCTCATATGAGAGCTCTTTTTAAATGAGTATTTTTTTCTTTATATTATCAATTTGAGGCTATTGAGACAAACGCATATTATCACATAGGAAACAGTGCAAGAGAAGATGAAATGCTGTACTCTAATTGGTACAGAACTGCATCCCTTCACCTCACAGAAGTGTGAGGTAGAAAATCTGGAATTACTCATTACAGAAACTGCAGGGATTACTTCAGACACAGGATTTAAACACAGCTATCTAAACTATAGTTTACATACCATTTCTGGGTTGCAAAAGTGAAGAGGATCGCAAATTGTTTTATCAGGAGCTGTGAGCTCCTTCTGTTCAGTCCCTGCAAAGTGAAAGCAGAAGGAAAGAAAAGAGCTCAAATTAATCTCTCTGATATTTACAATAGGAACTGCTGACCATGTTTAATTTGTGTTAGAATCTTTTTTTTTTTTTGAGTGAACACTTGAAACCTGTAAGATAGATTGCCTTTCTTCCATCATCAATGAATTAATACATCCACCTCCATGGAGTCTCATAACAAGAAATAAAGAAAGGATGGCACGTCATAATGGAGAGGAGATGTACCTTGAAAAAATTAAGAATTACCTAACAGAAATAGATAACAAATTAATTTAAAAGCATGGAAAAGTAGGAAAAACATTAATTTTAACCTGTAAGCATTCAAAAATATAAAATATCTTCAAGAGATTAAGGTAGTATATCTCAGATGAGATACTCTCAATCTAAGAAAGAAAGAGAGAAGAAAAATGGGTACCAAACAATTTCTTGAAATTCCAGACCCTTACTGTCAGGTAAGTATGCTGAAGAAGGTAAAAGGACGACTGGGCTTGTTTCTAATTCCTCAAAAGGAACTAGAAGATCAGAAATATTCTGAATCTTAAACACAATTTTTATGCTAGATCTCCTAGGTCTAAAAAATTTAGGAATTCCCTCTCTTTCCTTCTCTGTCCTTTATAAGAACGACATCTTCAGTTTAGTGTATTGGCAGTAATAGCTACAGAACAGTAAAAATTATGTCATCAAAAGCAACAAGGGAGAAATGTGCCTGACCTAAAAGTGATAAACAGTCAACAGACTGCATAAATTCTAGATCTAAAAAAAGATAGCAACAACCTATGAACACAGGTGATAAAACCCAACAGCATGGTGTACCCACATCCACAGCAAGGACAGGTGAAAGGAGTACTAAGTGGCAAATATATACCGCCTCTGGTGGCAGCTGTGGGGGCTAACACCCAGGAATGCAAGGGGTGTCACCTAGAGATGCTCATTCTGATAGATACTTAACTCTTCCTTTCCCTTTGAAAATCTCTGGTCTTGTCCTACTGAAGAATATTGCCCCTTATCTGCAGGTAAGTATGTGAAGAAATTTACAAGCTTCCCTACATTTATGGTATGTATCCAGAACTGTGTGGAAAGGGAAACCCTTTCAAATAAGCCAATCAGTAAGGATAAGGTTATTTCATAGCCAAGGTATAGACTCAGCTCAAAGACACATCACTTAACAACTAAGCATTCAACTGAGCTATATGACCTTAGGATTATAAGGAAAGGTTGTGCTTCCCCAAAGAGAAATGGTAATAGAGTTGCTCTCAGGAGGAAGCTAATAAACTGTGCTGAAGAACTAGTAAAGCAGTGTTGTGCAGAGATTTTCTGTTGTAGAAATCATCCTTAAAAAAATCCTTTTTTTGGAAATCTGAAGAGAATTTAGCTCTGTACTCTCATTGCAATAGTTTCATGAAAGGAAAATGTAGGGTGGGTCTCAAGGGCTATTCAATCATAACTTTTTTTATATGCACTGAAATTGTCACACTTTGTGTAAGCTCATAAAATAATGTATACATTTGGGAATGATGATGCATTGTACTTGGGATGTAGGTTATTTGCCTGTATCTCAGAGGGATCAGATGACGATTAAAGAAATGCTTGAGCTTCTAAGCATCTCAGACAGCTTGCATCTTTCTCTTAAATTTTCTTTACACACAATGAGCAGTTTGAGCCTGAATTATTTACACTGGATAGGGAAAGAACAGGAAGCATATACAAGAAAGAAGTCTTTGTACACACAGGTATTCTTGAACTGCACAGGAGGACCTTACCAGGAAGACTGTATTTGGCCAGAGAGGGTTCATTAGCATGAATATGATAGAAAATGGATCAAATAGGTGTCCGTCCTCTTACAAAGACAAGTTGTCATAACTCTGAGGTCAAATAGCTGCTGCTCTCATGCTCCATACAAAGCTCTGAGAAATTAAAATGGGTGGTAAGTATATACTGCTGCAATGAGGCCTTATTTTAACTGATTGTTTGAATGCTGTTTTCAAAAATAAGTCTTCCCAAGACAAATACCCACTCACCCAAGGAGTCTTAGTCTGATCAATGATAGGACATATATACTCTGTCTTCCCCAATAACTGATGTCTACATTGACACCCCTGAAGAAAACTTAACTGCTAAATACCTTCATGGACTGGGCCCCTGGAGACTTACCATCTTGCTTTAAATCTAAAACCTCTCTTGCTGTTTGCGTCTGCATTTTGGCCAGTTAAAAATTGCCTCAAGGTCTCTGAAGTCATTATTTACAAAAGAGATTTTCTGGTTAAGTGAAGATTTCTCAACATCCACATAAAAGCTATTTACAAGAATTTCTTTGTTTTTATTTCGAAGGAAGGTAATAACATTTAAATTGTACATTTGTCCCATGGGTCTTAACTGTTAGAAGTTGTTGAATCTGGTACTCCAATGGAAGAAAGGCTGCCACAGCTCCACATCCCCAGGTCCAGCTAGGAGTGAAGCTGAGTGTGTGTTCCCAACAGGCACACATACACATAGACATACACACACACTTGTATATATACACTTTGCTGGCTGCACAAATCAGCATTGACAGAAAACACAACACTTGCTTAAATGCAGACAGCACGAACAGCTTCATGCTGTTCCCTTCTCTCAGCATAAAAGTCCATTAGTAGAATACATATGCATAAACACATGCAATCTGGATGCCTTCAGTAACTGGCTTTACAGACCCAGCATCTGGCCCCTGGATCCCCTGGTCTCCCTGTTGCATGGACACATGTAAACAAGTGTCTCCAGTAGCTGGCCAAGACCTATGGCCACACCAGGAGCTGAACCCCAGAACCCATGGTCTCCCCAGTCAATGGCTTGAACCTCCTGGGTCCCTTCAGTAACCAACAACAGACCTTCTGGTCTCTCCAGCACCCAGCCCAGAATTAGGGCACCTCCAATACCTGGCTCCCAAGTCTCTTCTCCTTCTTGCTGGATACTCAGTCTGATGTTTCTTAGTGCTCACACACTGACATAAGAACCCGCACCATGCACACGCACCTTGGTCTCTCCAGTTGTTGACCACCAGACACATGGCCACTCTGATCCACAGTCCCATGCTGGCACTCTGACCCCTCCACACACAGAGGCACAGAATAGAGAGTCCTTCCCCCAGGAAATGACTTTGAAATGGCGTTTAATAAAAAGAGAGGACAAATTATTCTGATCAGGTTCAGGACACAGCCAGACACACATACTGACCAGCAACTGTTAACATGTTACTGGCCCCTTTTATCCCCTTATCCCTTTACTTTACTGTGCCTGCTCCTTCCCAAATGACCTTGATCCCTCCCTTTCTCCACCTTCACTTTCTCCCCTAAAAACCACATGACGAATCTTGTTTCGTGTCCCGGTGCTGTTGCCTGTACCCCTAGGCAGTGACCCCCCAGAGCCTGTGAGATGTCTTTGAAAGTTCTGCCTGTTGACTCCTGATGTGGGGTGTTCACCAGTCTCCAGGGCTGAGGGTCGCCTAGGATAGCCCAGTGTCCAAGACAAGGGTTCACATGTCTGACAAGGCATTGGGATGCCCCTGCCCACCACTGGGACCATGTTCTTCTAACACAGTTAGGAGAACATGTTAACCTAACGTTAACCTTGATGATGGGACCAGGTTTTGTTAAGGTCCATTTGTTAAGGTCCCTAAATAACAGGGTTGAGAAAAAAAAATGCTGTTTTACTCTTATGGTATTTGACTTATGTACAGTTTGTTAATTGGCTTATTATAATCACCACTGCCTTGCTTGCTATATATTTTTTTTTTCCTAATAAGTATAATAAATTAATTCAGCATTCTATCTTTGAGTAGCTTTTGGGATTCTATTAAAGCTTTCATGGTATTGGAATAAAGGTTATTATTTTTTACATTAAAATCCTTGGGACAATTACTTTTGAAAATTTTCAGCACTAAATGTTCTTTTTTCCCTATACTATAAAGACAGCATTTCTAGTGTGGGTTTTTATTTTATTGTTTCTTACATTTGTTTTTTAGTAGTTTAGAGATTAAAGGACATACCAGACTTAAGATGTAATCACAAAACTGAGACTATAAAAGAATTTTCCAAAAGTTTTTGGGAGATTGAAATAAAATATGAATATTCTTATTAGCTGCAGAAAAATATTTTTGTACAAGAAGGTATTTTTACACAGACTGTTGTTTCTCAATGAGGGTGTTACACTCTGTGTCACATTTTGGCTTCAGAAATGCCTATACATATGAAAGATTGGTAATGGTACTGTCCCTGCAAAACCTATGATGTTCCCAGACTAAAGGCCTCACTTTCATCCCAAAGAGAAAGATTGATTTAGAATTTCTGAGTATGGTACATATGGAGAACAAAGTTGTATGTCTTTAGGAGTATGCATTTCAGATTATGTAGCATTTCCATAGACTATGTATCATCTGCCCATTGGGTGACAACACTGCCATTAAATATCTCAGGAGATACACACACACGAACAAGGACCACTTGACAGCTGTGTGTCAGATACAGAAAGCTCTTTCCTCCCTAGTGTATGAAAAAAGTTATGCAACATTCCCAGTACAACAGATCAATTAACATTAATCTGAAATATATGTAGCTCCAGCAACACATGAACTGAGAGAATAGATCAGGTCAAAGGTTCAGCAACGTTCTATTGAATGGTCACCAGCACAAACTATTTTGGAAGAAGTTGCAAGAAACCAAAATTATTAGTTATGGAATAACAAGTTCCCAGGAAAATTTTTATGTGATGTCAAAGGTGTACACAACTATGAAGTTGAGCTGTAAAATATGAGCAAAATATTCAACACAAAAAGAGGCTTTAAAATTACTCACCTTTTTTTTGTTTGTTTCAAAAACAAATAAAATATTCCAATTAAAATCAAATTATAAATGTGTTTCTTCATGTAAATAATTGAGCCTGCCACTTGTGCTGGAGGGCAGCAAAGACAACTCCTGTCTGTGGTGTGACCAGGTGAACAATCTGCTCAGCCTGGTGGCAGAGCTGAAAGAGGAAGTGGAGAGGCTGAGGAGCATCAGGGAGTGTGAGAGGGACGTAGATTGGTGGAGCCGCACCCTGCTGTCCCTGAGGCAAAGGCAGCAGATGGAGGCTCCACAAGAAGCAGAAGATCCCCTACCCCCTTGCCAGCAGGCAGAAGGAGCGGACCTAAAAGATGGGGGGCATGGAAACAGGTCCCTGCTCAGGACAGCAGGTGAATCCCCTCCCAGCCTCCCTCACCGTCCCAGCTGCCCTTACACAACAGACATGGGGCTCTGGAATTTGTGGGACAGGAACATGAGGACCTTGATGAAAGTCCATCCAGGGGGTTGCCTAGGGTGAATCAGTCAGCCCCATGCATTATGACTGCCTCTGTTAAGAAAAAAAGGAGGATAATTGTCATAAGTGACTCCCTTCTGAGGCGTACAGAGGGCCCAATATACCGACCAGACCCAACCCACAGGAAAGTCTGCTGCCTCCCTGGGGCCTGGGTGAGAGATGTCACCAGGAAACTCCCTGGTCTGGTTTGGCCCACTGATTGCTACCTGCTGTTAGTCATGCAGGTTGGCAACAATGAGGTTGTGCAAAGAAGTCTAAAAATGATTAAAAGGGACTTCAGAGCACTGGAGCAACTCATTGAAGGAACAGGAGCACAAGTAGTGTTTTCGTCAATCCCTTCAGTGGCAGGGAGGAACACTGAAAAGAACAGGTAAACACATGTGGTTAACACATGGCTCAGGGGCTCGTGCCATCCGCAGAATTTTGGGTTTTTTGACCGTGGAGAGGTTACAAGGCACCAGGCCTGTCAGCAGATGGAGTTCATCTGTCTCCTAGGAGGAAAAGGATTCTCACTTATGAGTTGGCAGGCCTCGTCAAGAGTGCTTTAAGCTAGATTTGAAGGGAGAATGAGATAAAACCAGGCTCACTAGAGATGAGCCTAGGGATGGAATGCCAATGCTGGGAGCAAAATCGATAGCCCAGCTCAAGAGCACCTACACTAACGCACGTAACATGGGAAGAACACAGGAGCTGGAAGCCATTGTACAGTGGGACATCTATGACTTAGTAGCCATCACAGAAACATGATGGGATGACTCTCATGACTGGAGTGCTGCAATGCATGCCTATAAACTCTTCCGAAGGGATCAGCATGGAAGAAGAAGCAGTGGGCTGGCTCTGTGTGTTAAGGAGTGTTTCAATTTTATAGAGCTCAACGATTGTGATGACAAAATTGAGTGCTTATGGGTAAGGATGAGGGGGAAGGCCAGTGAGGCAGATATCTTCCTGGGTGTCTGTTGTAGACGACACATCCAGGATGAAGAGGCACATGAAGCATTCTACAAGAGACTGGCAGAAGTCTCACAAGCACCAGCCCTTGTTCTTGTAGGGGACTTCAATGTACTGGACATCTCCTGGAAGCATAACAGAGCAGAGAGGAAACAGTCTAGGAGGTTCCTGGAGTGTGTGGAGGATAACTTCCTAACACAGCTGGTAAGTGGACCTACCAGGGGAGGTGCCCCGCTTGACCTGCTGTTTGCAAACAGAGAAGGACTGGTGGGAGACGTGGTGGTTGGAGGTTGTCTTGGGCTTAGTGACCACGAAATGATGGAATTCTCAGTTCTTGGTGAAGTAAGGGGGGGGGGGGATCACCAAAAAAAAAACCAGGGCATTCCGGAGGGCAGACTTTGGCCTGTTCAGGTCACTGGTTAAAAGTGTCCCTTGGCAGACCATCCTGAAGGGCAAAGGGGTCCAGGAAGGCTGGACATTCTTCAAGAAGGAAGTGTTAAAGGCACAGGAGCAGACGGTCCCCCTGTGCCTTAAGATGAGCAGGCGAGGAAGATGACCGGCCTGGCTGAAAAGGAAGATTTTTCTGTGACTCAGGATAAAGAGGAGAGTTTACTACCTTTGGAAAAAGGGGCAGGCAACTCAATAAGTGTACAAGGACCTTGTTAGGTCAAGCAGAGACAAAATTAGAAAGGCAAAAGCCCAGCTAGAGCTCAGTCTGGCCACAGTCATAAGGAATAACAAAAAACTTTTTTGCAAGTCTATTAACAACAAAAAGAGCACCAAGGAGAATCTCCATCCCTTATTGGATGTGGGGGGGAACAATGTCACCCAGGAGGAGGAAAAGGCTGAGGTACTTAATGCCTTCTTTGCCTCAGTCTTTAATAGACAGTCCAGGTATCCTCAGGATATTCAGCCCCCTGAGCTGGAAGACAGGGATGGAGAGCACAATAACTCACCCATAATCCATCAGGAAATAGTTAAGGACCTTCTATGCCACCTGGAGACTCACAAGACTATGGGGTTTGATGGGATCTACCCAAGAGTACTGAGGGCGCTGGTGGAGGATCTTGCCAAGCCACTCTCCATCATTTATCAGCAGCCATGACTAACAGGGTTGGTCCCGGACAACTGGAGG